>NC_140561.1:30232236-30252236 GCF_057381845.1 Rhamphochromis longiceps
GTTTGGTGTGACCTGCCCTTTGCCAGAAATCTCTGGCTGCTGGAGAAAGTGTACTTGTCAGCAGAGGTGGGACCAAGTCATTGTTTTGCAAGTCTCAAGTAAGTCTCAAGTCTTTATCCTCAAGTCTCAAGTCAAGTCTCAAGTAATGTCAGGCAAGTCAGAGTCGAGTCTCAAGTCACTGGTGTAAAAGTCCGAGTCAAGTCACAAGTCTGAAATTTTGAATTTCAAGTCCTTTCGAGTCTTTAAAAAAAAAACGAAAAAATAATGTTGCAGTTATGCTAAATGTAAATATTAGACCATGTAATTTTTAAATCTGTGTTTTTCTCAACACATGACAAAATAGTGAACTTAGAAAATATACACAAATTGTGAAATTGCACCTCTTTAAAATGCAGCTCAATTAAACCTAGCTCCAAGAATAATTTTCACCGACAGTTCTGAGATAAGCTGCATGTTATTCTTGGATGCGGTTGTAGGACTGGCTTTAAAATCGCATGACAAAAATATCATACATAAATAAAGGATATTTTTTTTAAAATATCATTTAAAAAAAAAACTGCATCACCAACGTAGCCTGGAAAACATTTGCTAGTTAGATGAAGTCAGCTATCTCATCGTAGCATATTTATATGCATATTTATAATTATAGCTTCTTGGAGTGAGTGGCTGTAGCTCAGGTGGCAGAGCAGGTCAGCCACTAATTAGAAGGTCGGTGGTTCGATCCCAGGCTGCATCCTGGCTGCATGCCAAATATCCTTGGGCAAGATACTAACCCCGTGTTTGCCTACTGGTGGTGGTCAGAGGGCCCGGTGGCGCCTGTGTCCGGCAGCCTCGCCTCTGTCAGTGCGCCCCAGGGCAGCTGTGGCTACAATGTAGCTTGCTATCGCCAGTGTGTGAATGTGTGTGTGAATGGGTGAATGACTGAATGTAGTGTAAAGCGCTTTGGGGTCCTATGGACTAGAAAAGCGCTATACAAATGCAGGCCATTTATACACTCATGAAGTTTAGTAACTTCCGGTCACTGCAACAAGCCCAGGTACAGTTTACCGACGGATGAGTACAGGACCTTGAAATGCACCGTGTAGAAAGTAAAGACCATCGTACGTATCATAAGTTTACCAGTCTCACAAATCGTCATCATAAATACACATTCCTTAACCGTTTATTAATAGGACCTTTGAGCTCAATGGTAATTAATTAGCAGTGGAAATAATTTCTGGTAGCATCACAGAAATGTAGCAGTGACAATAATATTGTATGCTGTAATCGCACTGGGCAATTAGTGATACAAAACAACTGTTTTATCCTGTGAATAAAAGTATATGTTTTTGTCAATGTACCATAATAACAGAAGCGAAACGCAATATTGTGTCAGGACAATTCACTATTTATGCACAATAAACAAAGGAGCATAGCGCGACAATTTCTGTTCAGCGCCAGACTTGCTTGTAACCTATATCACCAATTATGTTATGAAAATGACGCATTAACTACAACAGCAGACTGACCTTTGTGGGAATGCTTGGAGCAGACTAACCTGTGAGCTGGAGGGTTCTGGGACGTTATATTTGGTCTTTGAATGGCTGCAATCCAGTCGCCTCTTTGTTACTTCGGAAACATGGCTCGAACAATTTCTCTTCAACGACGTAATCCGATAACAACCGATCTCTTTACCCGTCGGCTTCCCGTGGCTGTCATGCGACCGGCTATTGCAGTTAATAATACAACAGCTTCTTGACATTTTTGTGTTTCTTTTTATCGCTGTATAACTGATTTTAATTGAAAGCCTGCGTGCGCTAGTACCGCTTGCCACGAGTTCCCAGAATCCTTTGCGGTTCTACCCGTGAATGATGTCACATTTTCAATCTCTATATAATATGCATGTTAAATTTTATATTTGGGGTAAAATATCAAGTCTTTTCAAGTAAACCGGTTCAAGTCCAATTCAAGTCCCAGGTCATTGGTGTAAAAGTCCAAGTCAAGTCACAAGTCTTAGAACATTTTTTCAAGTCAAGTCTAAAGTCATAAAATTAATGACTCGAGTCTGACTCGAGTCCAAGTCATGTGACTCAAGTCCACACCTCTGCTTGTCAGCTTTCCATTCTAAAACAGTGTCTGTGACAGCTAGGTCAGATTTGTCCATTACCATTTTGTTTGTTCATTTTGCTGTTCCATTTTGGCAAACAGGTCCCAGAAACTTACAATGAGCAAACTGGCAATGCTTTCCTTTTTTGCTCAGAGTCTTTAACAGCGCACATAATCACACAGGCTGTTGTAGAGGTCGGATCACAAGGATGAAATGGACTCTGTTATCTTCAGCTAGTAAATGCTTTCAAATGGTAACCAAAACTCTGTGAAACCAACATAGAAACAGACAGGATTATATTCTCCTGTGGTTTTAACGGAAGCTCTACTCAACGTGCATTTGTTCCTGTATTTGTGTGTCACGGGAGGTGAATCCTTTTTAGTTGCCACTGAGAGCCCTTATGTAGAGAAGTACACAGTAAGTGTCAATGTCAGAAGTTAAGCCAGAGGAGGATCAGAAGGTGTCTAAACCTGTTAACCACGGAGGGACCTGTGCCAGCACTTTACATAAGCTATTATGACAGCAAAGCACGGTACAGAGGGGGAGAATTAAGAATGGGATACAGCAAATTTTATTATCCTCACTATTTTTCAAAAGTGATTAGCTAAGCTGGTAGGTGCTTTAGCATAACATAATGTATGGTATTTTTAATCATGTTTTCCTGCTGATCTGTGGGAAAGAATGTGTTAGAAATCAAAAAAGAAGAGATGAGATGGATGCAAGAAAAACAACTGTTTAAAAGAAAGAGAGAAAGTACAGCAGAAGAGAAAAACAAGAGAAGAGAGAAATAGAAAAATAAATTTAGAAGGAAAGTGCAAAAAGCAAAGAATAGAACAATGAAGCTGAAAAATAGAACAGAGAAGAGTGGGTGAAAGTAGAAGAAAGTTGATGTTGAGAAGCAGCTGCAGTACAGGATGAAGCAAAGATTTTGTGAAAGGAAGATAAATAGAAGAAGAGAGAGCAACCGGAGGAGCAACCGTGGTTGTTTTGGGAAGAGAAAAGGGTGAGAAAGAACCAAGTGAAGTTGGACAAATAGAAGAGAGGTGTTACAAAGAAGAAGAGAAGGAGACAAAATTAATACAGCAGAGGAAATTGGAAAAGGAAAGAAACACAAGAAGGTAAACAGGAGCGAGGAGGAAAATGAGGGAACGCTGCACAAAAGTGAAGTGCCAAGGAGAGGACACACACACACACAGAATGGAGAACAAGGTTCACAGAGTGTCTAAGCGAAAGAGACAGACAGATAGACAGACAGACAGATGCAGAGAGAGAGTAAAGCTACTACACAGGCAGGCACTGAGGCAGGCAGTCCTTCAACTGGATAATCCTCTCCACTAATACTAATCCCTGCTTCCACACTCACACATACGGTCACACACACTTCATAGTTTTGCCACCTTACCATGCACGTGTGTGTGTGTGTGTGTGTGTGTGTGTGTGTGTGTGTGTGTGTGTGTGTGTGTGTGTGTGTGTGTGTGTGTGTGTAAATAACAAGAGAGCCTAGATGTGCTGTAAAACAGAGCTTTATGCCACTTAATTATATCATACATGAGACATGTCAACAATGGGTATAGTTGTGTAATACAACTTAGAAATTTATGTAACTGGATAATAACAGACCACATATCAATAGTAATAGCATAGTAATACATCCATCCATCCATCCATTTGCTTCCGCTTATCCTTTTCAGGGTTGCGGGGGGCGCTGGAGCCTATCCCAGCTGTCATAGGGCGAGAGGCGGGGTATACCCTGGACAGATTGCCAGTCTGTCGCAGGGCTAACACATAGGGACAGACAACCATTCACACTCACATTCACTCGCACATTCACACCTAGTGGCAATTTGGATTATCCAATTAACCTATCCCCACAAGTTGCATGTCAGTAATACATAGTGGTTAAAATCTCTGTACTTTCAGGTGACAGAAGGAGACATGGCCTGGTCAAAACACAGAGAGCTGCACTCTAAAAGATCTTTAAATATAGTAAACATACCTTGTGTGCCACAGACTGCTCCCAAACACGAGGGGACAAGTAATACCTCTAAAACACTTAAGTTGGCTTCATTAAACGTTAGATCTTTAGCTGGGAAAACATTTTTAATTAATGATTTAATCACTGAGCACAGCCTTGATTTTATGTTTTTAACTGAAACGAGACGACCCCCCCTAACTACAGTTTTATCAGTGAGGCCAGGGTGAGCAGGAGAGGAGGAGGGGTTGCTGTCTTATTTAATGAATCATTTCAATGTAAGCAGCTATCTCCTGGAAGTTTTCAGTCTTTTGAATATGTGGCTTTACAGCTGAAGGGCCCATCCAAAGTTGTGTTTCTTAATGTTTACAGGCCTCCCAAATACTGCACAGACTTTTTTAATGACCTCAGTGAACTGCTGTCTGTGATCTGTGTTGATTTCGACTGTGTAATTATTGTTGGGGATTTTAACATCCATGTGGACAACCCTCAGGACAAAGGGACTAAAGACCTGAGTAACACTCTGGGCAACTTTGGGCTGACTCAGCATGTAACAGAGGCCACACATAATAGAAGACACACTCTTGACCTACTGACCTCCAAGGGCCTGAGCATTTCACACATTACTGTGTCTGATGTGGGCCTGTCTGATCATTACCGTGTTTTCTTTGAAAGTAAAATCTCAGCCCACACAAATATATCAACAGCAGTGATCACAAAACGGTGTATAACTGAAGACAGTAGTGAGATCTTTAACGAATTTGCGTGTCATCCTTGCGCAGGGGCCATGCTAATCTTCTCTGTATCGTATCCAATTTAGCGTACGCGCTTGCCGAAGCAAGCACTTTAACCAGGTCTTCCCATTAACACCTGACCTGTCCAGAGGTTCAGTCAATAAGCTCGTCAATAGCTTCAATGCAAAAATGTTAAATGTAATGGATACAATTGCTCCCATTAAGGTGAAGGTTATCTCTGGAAGGAAAAAGTCTCCATGGAGAAACTCCACACTAGTGAAAAATGAAAAAAGAGAGTGTAGGAAAGCTGAGCGCAGATGGAGAAAAACAAACCTCCAGGTTCATTATGACATTTATAAAGAGAAACTTCATAATTATAATTTACAACTGAGGAGTGCAAGAAGGTCCTACTTCAAACAACAAAATAAACTACCACAACTATGCAGATGACACACAAATATATATCACAATGTCACCAGGAGACCGAGGCCCTGTGTACAGGCTCTTGGTAAGTGCATTGAGGAAATCAATGACTGGTTGTGCCACAATTTTCTCCAGCTAAACAAAAACAAAACTGAGGTAATAGTCTTTGGCGCAAAGAAAAACGATTACAGGTCACCAGAGAACTTCAATCTATACATCTAAAAACCACAAACCAGGCGAGAAATTTTGGTGTAGTGATGGATGCAGACCTAAACTTAGAAAAACACATTAAGACAATAACAAAATCAGCTTACTATCACCTCAAGAATATATCAAGGATAAAAGATCTGATGTCTCAACAGAACCTGGAAAAACTAGTCCATGCATTCATCTTTAGTAGGCTTGATTACTGTAACAGCATCTTTACAGGTCTACCTAAAAAATCAGTCACACATCTACAGCTCATTCAGAACTCTGCTGCTCGAGTCCTCACTAAGACCAAAAAAGTGGACCACATCAGTCCAGCTCTGAGGTCTTTACACTGGCTGCCTGTCCGTCAGAGCATAGACTTTAAAGTTCTGATGCTGGCCTATAAAGCTCTGAAAGGTTTAGGACCAAAATACATCAGTGACCTCCTGACCAGTATGAACCTTCCAGATCCCTCAGGTCATCTGGATCCGGTCTTTTATCAGTTCCCAGAGTCAGAACCAAACACGGAGAAACTGCATTCAGCTTTTATGCTCCTTATATCTGGAACAAACTCCCAGAAAGCCTCAGATCAGCTGAAACACTCAGTTTATTTAAATCCAGGTTGAAGACTCACCTATTCTCAGCTGCATTTGAATAAAGCACCAAATCCACACTTTTAAGCTTAAATTTCAAAACTAACATTTTAACTACTGATTTTATCTACTGTTCTGATTTCATCCATTTTGATTTTATATGCTGTTTTGTTTGTTTGTTAATTAGTTTGTTTGTTTGTTTGCTTGTTTTAATCAATTTTAAATCATGCTTTTTATTTGTTTTTGTTTCTAATGTCTCTGTAAAGCACTTTGAATCACCTTGTTGTTGAATTGTGCTATACAAATAAACTTGCCTTGCCTTGCCTTACAATATGACAGCTTGCTAGCAATAAAATGGTAATATCTGCATAATAAAGTTTTTATACAAGTAATTGTGTTAAAAACCTCAAAATAATAAGGTAATATTAGTTGATGTGTGTTAACATATTAGGATACTATTAGCAAATTATATATGGTGAACATGATATAGACGCATGTAATCAAGGCTGCAAAATGCAAAACTATGTGTTTCAATTCTATATGAGTCCATATTGATAACCTACTAAGTTATACTTCACGAAGTGTAATTATTACCTGGAAATGTGGTGAAGTTTGTTGTAGCAGTCTATTATTAAGGAATATTATAGGAATAAGCTGCTTATTGAAGCTGTGAATCCTGGTTATTACACATAAACTGCCACATGTTTCTAAATCACAACATAATAACATGTTAAAGCAGCCATCATTACTAACTTATCATTATAAGGTTATTAATAATTTAGAATATAAAAAGTCTAATGCATAGATATTAACATTTTTTTGTTAAGAGGTTATCATATCATGACCACTATATTGCCATACTATTACTAATTGGTTTTGCTTTGCATTCATATGTTTTTTTCTAAATGATTACCCAGTTTCTTGCCCATTATTACCCAACTACATGCATTTCAATGTAATATTACTCAGTTATTATCACAGTCTATACAGAATACCCTAATGGCTGTTTCTTGAATAATATTTTGATAATTAAGAGGTAATAACTAGTTGTTTTGATATTAAAACATTCTTTATTCCACCTTAATTCTCCACTATTAACACAATAATATCTATAATGAGCTATAATTAGCTAATAATAGCTATCATAGAAAGGGCTACCATTATGGTTTTAGTAGTTGTACATTACATAAAAAAGCTAAATGTTCTGGGCTAAATATATGAAACCAGTGAAGACAAATGTAAAATGTCAGATTTTTAGAGAGGCTCTATTCAAACTGTTATGAAGTTAAGTGCCTTGCTGACTGTAACTCTGGAAGAGAGAGAAGGGAGGCAGCAGTGTGTTTATGTTTTTCAACTCCCTCCCTCTCACTCTTTCCTTCTCTCTGAGCTCCCCATAGCCATTAATTATGATACGCACCCACACACATGCGCTTCACTTCAATGCACATACATACACACTCACAGACAAAAATAGTGTGATGGCAGAATCTTTCAAGTAAACGCAAACACACACACACACATACACTGACACCTCCATGGCTAAGCAGATAAAGGATTAGTGGTTGATCCTGTTTGAGTCAGGCTGCTTGGATGACTTTACTTTCACACTGCCAACCTCACACACACACACACACACACACACACACAAATACACAATTAACCTTGTGACATAGACACATGCAACTCACAATGAGAATCTGCACACATAGGCCTGCAGTCAGGCAAGTAGAAAATATAGATAAACACATGCACACAGACAAGCACTCTCTGTCTCACACACACACGTGCACACACGCGCTCACACACACACACACACACACACACACACACACACATACACACAGTGGTCAGCTGTCAGGAGAATGATAATCTCTGTCCTCACAGTGCACAACCAGGTTTGTGTGTAAAGGCGGAAAGGTAGATTGAAATAACACAGTAGTAGTAGCTGGGCCAACAAGTGATTGAGTGAGTCATGAAGTGAAAAAAGAGCAACGCTGGACACACCGCATACTCAAAACCTTCTTGGCATTAATGCGTCTTGTAGAACTGGGACAGAGGTGAGGAGGCAGGTGGGAAGGCTGACAGACAATACTCCTAGACAGGCAAACCAATCGTCTTCACTGACGGCCTCTCTTTTCATTGACTGAACTGCTTGCCTAGCACAAGGGGTAATTTACTTCATGGGGAAAAATAAGTGGGCAGCAGATATTGAATTGCTTATTCAGCTTAAATTCTACTTAAACTTTTCAATTTAATCATTCTTTTCTTTTCCCACTGCGCATCCGAGGGGTGAACTTTCCCACCACCTTACCATTATTTTTGGTAATACCACAGATCTTTCTTAACACAAGAGGATATAAAAGCCCAGGGTCTAATTCCCACAATTTAATTTTACTTTTAAAGTACCAACCTTCTATTTTAGTTTTCAATTAATTTTCTCAATAATTTACAGAGGATGAATTAAAGGGACTTATTAAAAAAAGTTGGATTCCCTCTCTTTCCAATTTCCCTGCTTTATCATGTGGTTCCAAAAGACATGGAGTAAGTTTCAGGGCAACCCAAAAGAATTCATACAGAAAGACTTCTAAGCAAGTAGGTTGGGGAGATTGGACTGATAACAGGTCTGGATAGATTTGAGTTAGTACTACTTCACATGTTGTTTTATTTAGTTATTTTTTCTGACATGCAAAAGTCATCATCTAATCACAATTATTAAGGAAAATACATAGTTATAGGACTTTCTGACCACAAGGTTTTTTGCATTTCCATTAAAATTGTTGGTTTTACCTTAAATATTGGTTCCAAGTGAGGAGCAGACTGATGCCAGTCAGTAAAAGTAGTAATCACATCGTATCTTTCTATAATAACGAAAGCATATGTGTGTAACCTTTTTTCTCCTTAAAAACCTTGGACAAACGTCATCACACTTAGAGCAATTATTAAGATCTATATGTTTTTAAAATGATTACAATTCCCTGTTCTTTTGATTTTCATATTCATCAACATGCAGTGAATATGTTAGTTTCTCCATTTGCATTTGTTTCACATGGCAAGTTCACCACTAAATACATAATAAATTTGAAGAAGCACTTTGTTCAGTGTTCATAGAAGAAATGTTGTTAGTTTGCACAATGCACACTGCTGTGTGAAATGCCATCACAGTTTTCCGTGAAGCAGGTTTTGCAGAGTTTTTTCAGTAATACTGAAATATTGAATAGAAAGATCCTTTGTTTGTCCTATGAGATTTTTAAAAAGTGGGTGGATGTAATTGAAAAACATTGCAGTAAATAAAGGAAATTTTCGTGATGCTACTTTCGAGCACATGAATGAAAACCAAACTGATTCTCAGTTGCTGAAAGATCACAAGCCTAAAATTAGGGTGAATAGCAATTAGCAAATATCAACTAGCAAAGCTACATGAAGAAACCTCACTTTGTTACAAAAAGCTACAGCTGTCACAAAAAATATTTTTAATAGATTTATTAACATTTATTGACAAAATATGTCAAAACAGAGAAAAAGCACTGACAAAAGATTGACTTTGAGGCAGTCAACGAGAACACACAATCAAGTCTACAGGATCACTGATCACCATGTTTGTCACACAAAAACATCAGTTTATATGCAGTACATCAAATGTAGAAATAATAAAAAGCTTCTACATGGCGTTATCATGTAAAGGGAAAGATTTCTGGAACCATCCAGAGATGCAATTCCTCACCTGTACTTTACCTCAAACTTTTAATCCACAGAGGAAAAATGCCACTGGATCCAATTTCCCAAGATGGTGTTTCTATTACCTGCCCACTGAAAAATTGATTCTTTTTTCAGTCATCTTTCCCCTTGAACATTTTTCTAAGTAGAAATTCAACGCATTATGAAGAGTAGGTGAGGTTAACTCACTTCAAAGACTTCAAAATTACAATATTAAAACTATGAAGAGGCTAAACACATAATAAATGCTGAAAGTCACACAGTGGCTTGGATGTCTGTAACAGGAAAAGTGCCGTACACTAGTATAGTATTAAAAGTGGTGCATGGATATATGTGTGCTTTAAGGGCTTTAAGATTAATCAGTAAGATTGGAAAAAGCTAACATATTAATAGATATATTAATAAAGGAGAAAGCTAGTAAATGTCTTAACTGTAATTTAACAGACTTATCAATGTCATAGCTCTGTCATTAAAACACTGGAGAGTCTGATGGATTTTAATTGTTATTCCTCTAAATTAACTCTTGAATGTGATATTTTTTGTTTATATTATTTCAACTGCAGCCCCAGTGGTGTTCACAGGTGTGACAGCAAGTAAAGAATACATTTAAAAAGACTTTAAGTGCAGGCTTAGACTACATTCAAATTTGATGTTGACCAAATAATATAATATCATATAACAGCACTTAGTTTAAGGTTTACAGAATAATATTTTAGTAAACTTGCTTGCAGCAAACTAAAATAAAATTTTAAAAAAATCAAGGACTAAAGATGTGTCTAAAAATCTGTAAACTCTCCCTCTGCATGAAGTCTTGGGGATCTTCTAGGAATAGTTTATAAATAGGAATATTTTATAAAATTATCTGTGGAAATACTGTCCATGGTGTAAAGCAGCAATAAAAATGGCATACCAATTACTGGTACTTAATTATGTCATCTTGCAAAGGCACTTAAAGCATACATGTATATAGCAGTTTGAAAAACATACGTAATTGCACAGTTTTTATGAAACAATGCTTATAACTTTGGGAGTAATTTAATGGATACTGACTACAGATTTACATAAGAGATTTGTATGCACATCAAAACTTAATAGAAGACAGATGACAGAATATATTAAAGCATGATTGATATTAGTGATGTCATTCGCAGCTGCAGGTCTTTCTGATTCAGTTGATTAAATACCTGCAATCATCATACATCAGCAAGAATAATACATGTGCTCCATCTTCTGTCTTCAATTTGAAGAATGGACTGTGTGCAATTACAAACAGCATGGGTACTTTCATTAACTGGTGAATTCAGTTAGCAAAGCATCATGAACTAACAAAGTAGACACATGACCTTGAGTGGTTTTCCACACATCACACTGACAAAATGTTCCACAGGCAGAGATGGGATTGGTTTGTTTGTTTGTTTATTTTCAATAAGTAGCTTTTTGTAAGCCAACCTCAGAGCCCATAACACACAGTGCAGCATAGTTAGCCAGTGGTTAGCGCTGGTGCCTCACATCAAGAAGGTCCTGGGTTCAAATCAAGTTTGCGCGTTCTTCCTGGGTCGGCATAGGTTTTCTCCAACTATTCCAGACTCCTCCCCCAATCCAAAGACATTCAAGTAGGAATAAATGGTGATTCTAAATTGGCTGCAGGTGTGAATAATTGTATCTGCATTAGCCATGCATCAGACTGGTGACCTGTCCAGGTTGTACCCCGCTTCTTGCAGGGAAAGGCTCCACCCCCACCTCCTCCCCAAACCAGAATTTGTTAAGCATAAGAAAATAAATGGATGGACGCATACAGTAGAATTAGATTACTTGCTAATAAAGGACTGACAAGCAATGGAGAGTGTGACTAATAATTCAGTTCAAGTATGTTCATATAGCATCAAATCATAATATAAGTAATCTTGGGACACAAATTTCATGTAGATAAATGTCATTTTTGAAAAAGGCATAGAAGTTTCAAATTAATGGATGTCATAACCCATCCATCCATCCATCCATCTTCATCCGCTTTATCCGAGGCCGGGTCGCGGGGGCAGCAGCCTAAACAAAGAGGCCCAGACCTCTCTCTCCCCAGCCACCTCCTCCAGCTTATCCGGGGGAATACCAAGGCGTTCCCAGGCCAGCCGAGAGATATAATCTCTCCAGCGTGTCCTGGGTCTGCCCCGGGGCCTCCTCCCGGTGGGACATGCCTGGAACACCTCACCCAGGAGGCGCCCAGGGGGCATCCTTGTCAGATGCCCGAACCACCTAAGCTGGCTCCTTTCGATGTGGAGCAGCAGCTGCTCTACTCTGAGCCCCTCCCGGATGGCCGAATTTCTCACCCTATCTCTAAGGGAGAGGCCAGCCACCCTTCGGAGGAAGCTCATTTCTGCCGCTTGTATCCGCGATCTCGTTCTTTCGGTCACTACCCACAGCTCATGGCCATAGGTGAGGGTAGGGACATAGATCGACCGGTAAATTGAGAGCTTCGCTTTTACACTCAGCTCCCTCTTCACCACGACGGACCGGTGCAGCGTCCGCATTACTGCAGCTGCAGCCCCAATCCGTCTGTCGATCTCCGGCTCCCTTCTCCCATCACTCGCGAACAAGACCCCGAGATACTTGAACTCCTCCACTTGGGGCAGGAACTCATCCCCGACCCGAAGTGGGCACTCCACCCTTTTCCGGCTGAGAACCATGGCCTCAGATTTGGAGGTGCTGAAGCCAACAGAACCACATCATCCGCAAAAATCAGAGATGAGATTCTGAGGCCACCAAAGCGAAAGCCCTCCGCCACTTGGCTGTGCCTAGAAATCCTGTCCATAAAAATTATGAACAGAACCGGAGACAAAGGGCAGCCCTGGCCGAGCCCATCACCCACCGGGAACGAGTCCGACTTATTGGCAGCAATGCGAACCAAGCTCTTGCAACGGTTGTATAGGGATCGAATGGCCCGTAGCAATGGGCCAGACACCCCATACTCCCGCAACACCTCCCACAGGACACCCCGAGGGACACGGTCGAATGCCTTCTCCAAGTCCACAAAACACATGTAGACTGGTTGGGCAAACTCCCATGCACCCTCAAGTATCCTCGAGAGGATAAAGAACTGGTCCAGTGTTCCGCGACCAGGACGAAAACGGCATTGTTCCTCCTGTATCCGAGGTTCGACTAGCGGACGAACTCTCCTTTCCAGCACCCTGGCATAGACTTTCCCAGGGAGGCTGAGGAGTGTGATCCCCCTGTAGTTGGAACACACCCTCCGGTCCCCCTTCTTAAAGATGTCATAACTAAAAAGAATATTAGTTATACACCCAAACACACACACACACACACACACACACACACACACACACACACACACACACACACACACACACACAGGAATGAGTATGATCTTGTGTGTGTGTGAGCTACTTTTTCAGCATCTCACTAAACCATCTACCTTTTTCAGCAAACAACTTTTCCAGAAATGAGATTTGTAGAAGCCAACATTTCTATAACAGCCTGCAATGGACATTAAAAAAAGGGTTTTATAATCATGCACTGAATCTTGTTTTTTTTTTTTTCTTTTTAATTACGCGTACATTCTGTGCAGGTTCAGTCATCCAGTCCTAATAGTCTAAGGAGCTTGAAAAAGAGACTGGAATTCTGTTAGTTTTGTGAAGACATTTTTCACAATGAGCATATTAGCCCACGAGCTAGCATTTGCCTGAAAAAGGCAGGTTGTCCTTTGACAGACCTAGAGAAATTTCTACAAGTGTTCTAACATAGTCTGCAGGCTCAATCTACAAAATTTATGAAATTCTTGATAAAGCCTGTTAGATTTGTATTGTTGATTGTCATTTATGCTTAGAAATATTTACTTATATATGCTTAGAGTTTTGTAATTAGTTGTAGATTGGTAGAGGTTTTGATCCTTGATAGTCTGCAAACTTTGTGTGTATTAGACAGCACTTTGGGAGCATGAGAGGTCATACCGTGTCTTATTATTTTATGGTAGGATTAACGTAGTTGCGTCTGTTCTAGTCTAAGTGCTCTTTGTTTAGATGAACTGCAGGACTTCCTCACCGTGTTATCTAGGATGAACCATCTAGGGTGAGGGGGAGGCTACCCTCTTCCTGACCAAGGATGTTTGACCCTTTGATCAGCAGTCCACACACACACACACACACACACACACACACACACACACACACACACACACACACACACACACAGGCAAGGTACTCTTTGTGTATGTAGACGTCATATGTTAATGAACTTATGCATATTCATGTAACCTCAATAAAAGGACAGTGATACGGGAGAACGGACGAGAGCTACTGGGGTCAAGCGAAGGAACGGTGCCTGTCCGGTTCTCTCCCGTGCACGAGTACCATGAAGAAGTTTGCCTACTTGTGTCTTGCTTGCAGTGTAATTATATTGCCTTCAACGTTCCAGCGGATGGGTTCAAGCTACAAACCTATCAAGCCCCTTCTAAAACACATGATGAAAGGGATTGTAATTTTTGACCTGTCAACACTGGAAAAGAGGAAACTAAAATTTCTTTCTGAATTGTAGCGTAAGTTCAAACTCACAGGTGGGTTTGCTTTAATAATAATGTCTGTGAAGGTTCTCTTTAATAATAATCAAATCCAAGACAAAAACACATCTCGATTGTCTGTTATGTAGGTTAAGGAACTGAAAGGGTGAAAAAGTACTGCCACTTAAGATTAAGCCTTTTTCATTTGTTTTGTGCCATTCCTACATAAAAATCAAAATACAGAACTAACACCAATGTAAGCCTCATTACTGAGATATGTGAGAGTTCATTGAATAATTTGTTGGGAAGAAAGAAAAGAATGGAGATCCACAGTATCTTGGCCAATTTAGTGTAAAGCTTTAAAAATACAGTTTACTTGTGTTTTAATTTAATTTGTGAGACTGTTGGAAAAAACTACCGTTTATCAGTATCATGGTCCAGGTGAGCAGCTGGTAATTTTCTACAGAGTTCCATTTCCCCCTGTTTCTGCCCCTGGGCGGAGCTGTCATCCTCTCACCTGTCCAACTCATCTGGAACTAATCCTTGGAAATCTATGGAGGGTACTTATCACCTGATACTGATACAAGCTTTCTGCCCTTTGCCATTTTGTAGATTATTTTCTTTTTTTGCCTATTAGATCTTTTTCCAGCACCTGCCTTTGCTTTGTACCCTTATTTTGGTTTCGTCTGCCCTATGTTTGGAATCGTTAGGGTTTCCATGAAAGCAAAACAGCATTCACTCCTCACTTCCCTTCTCTATGACATTCAATTGGAAGAAAGGGAAAACTGTGGTTTCTGGTCTTTGTTCCTTGAGGTTTAACACCAGCAGTTGCAGTGTTTCTCTCCCCATAGCACCACAGCTTTGACTATAGTATGTTTAACCAGGCAAGGATATCAGTGAGTGGACAGTTTAATTTTGTGGTTCCCCTTCATTTTTACATGTAAGATTTCAGTCCTTTTAAGCCAAGGAGAGGAAAGTAAAAATTTGCAGCAGTAGCCACTGACTCCCCTGTCATTAGCTCTAATTCTTACCTGTCACAAAATATAATTTGGTGACATCTTTTAATACAGTGTTCATCTGAAAGCAATGCCTACAGCTCCACGGGGCAAGCTGACAGACAGAAAATGCATACAGTAGGTTTAAAGCAGAACACTAGAAATTTGGCATTTTTCAATGTATAGGCAGTGAAAGTATCAGCATATACTCATTAAATTATACATGTGGTGAAAATTACTTCCAAGTACTACCATCTGTGCGTGTCTGTGTCTGTGTCATTACCTGTTTTCAAGACACATTGAGTCAAGAATACAAACTGTTGTTCTGTTAAGATCTTCACCTCCCTGCAGTATTCTCAGTCCAAGTACGTGTGGACGTGCCTTCCTGTGATTCATATTGTGTTAACGTGTCCCTGCTGTCTTCACTAAAATGAAAAAGTAAAATATCATGTGGCATCCAACTAAAGTAGGGTTTGATACACTGTGAAGCATCACACAGACAAGATTTTCCCAAAAGAAAGTCCAAACTATTTTGGTTTTCTTGGAAACATTTTTTTCTCCTGCCACACGTCTGTGTGAAAATCTGTTCTCTCACTGCTGTTTCTTTTTCTTCAGTGTCATCTGTCTTATTCTCTTTGCCAGGTCTAACCTTCTGTAAGCAACTATTTGTCCAAAAACAGATCACAGACAAAAAAGTTATTTTTCATATTTGTCATTTGCAGATTTTTCAACATCTTGCCTCAACATACGTCGAGTTTCTTTGCATTTTTCACACTTTCGTATTCTGTATTTATCGGCATTCACAGGCATATTCTAACTATTGTGTGTGCCGACTTTGCATTCTTGTGCTTCGTGTGTGAATTTTGTGTTTTGTGAAGTATGTGTAGTCATTCAGCGCGTGCTTAATGTGTATGTGTTTTGGCTCTGGCTGGTAGAGGCCCCTATCTAGTACCCCCCAGTTCTGTCTCTCCTGCCAATAGCTAATTGATTTGGCTCCATCCTGCCTGTTCTACTTACTCAAGTAGTTAATTAACTTAACTTTTAATTTGTTTCCACACAGCGCCTGGGTAAAACAAAGCTGACACCGGCTGTGCACGACCACTCACCCTGTTTTTGTGTAACGGAGCGCACAAAGCAGGGAGACCCACCGTTTGTAAACTGGCCCGGAGGGCTTAAGAAGTTGCTCCATTTACTGCACATGTCACAGACTGGCTAACTTCCTCTGGCTTCACTCCGTGATTCGCTCCATCTCTACATTGTGCCGTTTTTTAGTTAATGCTCACTTACGCTGCCTTCTTCGGTGTTGCTTCGTTTTCTCTTTTCAACATTTCAACATTGCAGTGGTGTCACTGTTAAATGTACATTAATTATGATTTTAATTGGCACATTAAACAGAATTACCATACTACATCTACAGGGGGTTGATGAGGTTCTTGATTAATAGCAATTACTCTGCAATTACTTAGCCAGGTGCTGAGATTTCTGGCTTTCAAAAGTCACTTTCCAATGCGTACACCTTTTGAACAAAGGCTCTTCTCACACCTACCCATATTTTTTAGCAGCTTAACAATAAAGAATTGTGCTATTTAAAAAAAACACAAGCAATTTGCAAGACAAACTTGTCAGGTACGAAGGCTAAAAAGCCTCATTCTCAAAACAAATAAAATTAAATGACAAAGCTGTATGATTGTTACACTGCACATGCTAATGTAGCTTATTATGCCTTTGCACTGCTTACTCATTTGTACTGAGGACTGTGACTATTGTCTTCACAGTCTAAGAGCTGGAACCAGTATGTGTACTTGTGAGGAATGAACATGAGGAATAATTTCCTCTATTACAGAGTAACTCACCACGCTGGTTGATGTTTTACAGTGCAGATCAAATTATTTTTCTATTAAAATAATGATTTTTATTCCAAAGTCCAAAATATAGTACAAAACATCAGACGTGTATCTTAATACAACATATGCAGATGGATGCTTGGATAAGTTTTTTTTCCATTGATTTTATTGTAGGGCTGCCACAAACGATTATTTTGATAGTCGACTAGTCACCGATTATTTTTGCGATTAGTCGACTAATCAGATCATCATCCATTGGAAGTAAAACTACAGCTTATTGCACCAGCAGCATCTGCTCTTATATAACTATCATTAGCTTACAGCTTTAAGTGTTTAAGGTATGTGCTAACTAAAAATAAAGACAAGATGAGAGTTTATTACATTTTAATGAAATTTGCAGATTGTTTCAGTGAAGCTTAATAAACTCACCTGTCTGCTCATTGCTATCTAAAATATAACAGGACATTGAAGTATATTCTCGAGCATCTCACACTTCTAATAATCAGTTGTCTGCTGGACGTTTATTCAGCTGTGTAAAAACTATAACTTTAATCTCAGCCAAACCGATTTACTCAGGAATAAATAAAATACTGAAAAAAGCCAAACAATAACATTTTTAAGTTATTTAAGTGACTTATATATCATGTTTAACCTGAGCAGTGAAAGACGGCAGTGGGTTTGAAAATGGTTTGCCCGGTGTTCTCACAGGCTCTAGTGAGCCTTGAACCCCGGCTAGCTATCGAGCTAGTGGGTAACAGACGTCTCCGAAAACGTCGGAGCGCTTTTGAAAATATGTGGTGTCTTGATAAACTGAGCAGATATTTGAGGTTTACACAGCTACATTCTCGCCTGAAAATATGTTAAACGTTTATTTTGTGACCCAGAAACAGTAATAAGAGAAATATTAAAACAAACTAGCTGCCGCCATTGTTGGAAACTGAGCTGGGCTGCGCTATGAATTCTGGGACACAGCTCCTTCTTCTTCGGGGTTTAACGGCACCTGGCATCCTTGTACATGCAGTGCTGCCATCTTCTGTTTCAGTCCGTTATTACACTCTTAAATCCTACTACTTATTCCTGTGTCTTTTGGGATCTTACAAAGCTGCAAACGACGCGTCGACTATTAGTCAGACTATCAGTCGTCTACGATTTTGATAGTTGACGTAATCGTGACTAGTCGACTAATCGTGGCAGCCCTAGTTCATTGGGATCTGCCATAATAGGAAAAGCACAGGTGGAGCACGTAGCCTTAATGATGGTCCCAGTCCAGCGAACCAGGGTGCATAATGCATGATGCCGGCTCACTGAGGCACACTAAGTAGAACACAGTGGGTAATTAGTGTTTCACTTTCACCTGTGTGTGTTTTTAATGCTTTAATGAAAATGCTTTATGGAAAAAGCCAGTCAGTAGAGCTACTTCTGATTTTCATCCTTTACTCCTCATGTCAGTAGCCAGTCATGACACATACTATATGGCTATGAGGTGTCTATTTTTTAATATTAATACAAGAATATATCTTGTTTGTTGGCTTTAATTGCTTAAAAACAGTAAAAAGCCTTAAAGTTATGCCACAATTATATTCTCGATGCTTCAGAATATATCCATCGGGTTCAGTTACGCATTTTATTTCAGGCAATATTGTGATCATATTTTGTTCAGTGAGTTTGCTTCATCATTTTTCTATTAGCTGTTCAGCACTAGTTTCAATGACCGTGATCTAAAGTCCACAGTTATCTCGAAACCGGCAACAACATCTTACGTGTCAGATGAAAACACATGCCTCTTTTTTTAATTGTCTTTTTGTGACAAACCAGCCTCACCCGCTGAAAGCCAAACGCTTATTTCATGTTTTCATAACATCTACGTTTGAACTTTAAAATCAAGTCCCTCATGGTGTAAGCAGGGCAAATACAGCCTTCCTTTTAAGTAATTTCATGGCGCCTGTCTCATTCTGCTCCCCTCTTCACAGTACATCTCTTTCTTGTTGTCCTTGTGTCTGTTTCTTTCTCTTTTTCTCCTCTGGGCCTCCCTGTTCATTTGTCTGTCTTTGTCCTTGTTGGTGCAAAACAATTTTGTCGCCCTTTTGGACAGGACTGTTTATCTGTCATAAAAACAATCTCAAAAATATTTTTTTTCCCCACTTCTCTCAGCTGGTCTGACACTTTCACTAAATCCTGGCAGTTGTTTTCTGTGGCCTTCATCAAATCTGTATGTTGGTACAATGAAAACCACAGTCACAAAGTTCAGTGTTTCATGTGCAGCAGTCGGGATTTTTATTACAAAATGAGATCAAAAATTTTGAGAAACGAACAAATCATATTCATGTCAACACTTTGTGGAAACACCTAGTTTAAGGCATCGGGACATTATACAAGTGGTGACAACTGGATGCTATTTTTTTCTTGATGGCATATTATTGCTATAGTTTCAGTTGCTATTATTAGCACATTCCAGTATTCATTCTGGTTTTATGCAGTATGTGCTTTTTCCCTCTACATCATCTCAGAAAATATCTGGCTTTTCACTGGCTTGATATTCAATTTTTTTTCAAAAATAATTGGTGGGTTGTTTGTTATTTGATGCTGCACTGTCTACTTTACTAACAGACTGTTAACATTACAGTTAAAATTGACTTTACATGCGCTTTAAAAAATAAAGCAATGAACTACAGAAGCTAATGGTTTCTGAGATTTGCAGATTTGGGGTAATTCTTTGTTAGTCCATTACATTCGGCAACATTTTCACATTACATGTAATCATTTGGTTCATTTTTAAGATTTCTGGTATCTTTTAAATTCATCTGCTGAAATGAATCGATTCCTTATTCTCAGACAACACACACACACACACACACACACACAAGTTTTTGTTCGCACTCTGCACACAGTATTACAGTTTTTGTCTTAAGGTAACACCCAGTTGGTTTAGATCATGCTTTTTTA
>NC_140561.1:30257236-30384736 GCF_057381845.1 Rhamphochromis longiceps
TCGTGATTTCCAATGAAAAAAAATAGGTGGTTGAAATAAAAATGAAATAATATCAAAGATAAATGTAAACTTAGCACCATTTAAACAATCACTGTGATAGGGCATTGTTGATGGTCTCTTTTGATAAAGTATTCTTTGGGTTGAGTCAACAATATTATCACTTGTCACTGCTCTACTTATGTAAGAAACCACAAATAGCTTCAGCTGTCAAACCACCAAATCACCATATGGCAAAACTGCCTTTAAGTTTTTAAGGTTATCAAGTTCAGTTTCCACATCAGGAATAGCTTTGCTCTCATATCCAATAATAGCAAACTTTAAGTTGAAAACTTAAGCATAACGTGATTTACCCCTTCTTCACTGAATTCAAAAGATCCATCCACTTTTCGAATTTTGCTTAACCCAATCCTCCTCCTCTCTGACCCCCCATGTGGACAAGTGAGTCACCCGGAAAACAACCCGGTCAAATACCGAAAACTCCTCCACACAGGAATACTGTATATCCCATGGCTTATTTAGATAAATATGTCAAAGAAAAGAGAAAAGCAGCACAAGAAATCACATAGTAGATCAAAAATAGAGAGAAATAAACAAGATATAACATGTGAAAAGGAAAACAAAAGGGTACAAAGAAAGAGAAAAGGAGGCAAAAATGGGCAGAGAGACCTGACCCAGATGGCCCAGAAGTAAAATCAAGAAAACAACTGAGGAGGAGGAGACAAAGAGAAGTCAGTGATTCGTGGATCAGAATGCATGTTTTAAACCGTGTGCTTAAAGGAGTTGACTCAAGCAGATTTACAACAGCTATTCAATTCAGCTATCCAGTCACATTTGATGCACCTGTGATCATCTGTGTCTTCTCAATATGCTTTTTACAGGCGTGGTTCCAGCACTGAACACTCACAGGTAAAACCTCTTGTCCTAAAAAGTCAAAGTTTGATTGTGTATCGTATAAAAGCTACATGATATCAGTTGTTCAAAAGAGACCTGAAACCACCATCTCTGTGAAGAAGCTCCGTGGAGTCATAGAGAAATCCTACAACGCATGGATACCATCTTCTTTTAGTTTGTCTTCAGCATAAAACATTTCTGGCTTTCTTTTCATGTCTTGCCTTTGAAGAGCCTGAAACCACGTTAAGCGGACAGCTGTTTACATAGAGTAACAGGCAGTCTCTTCGTGACCCAGAGGTTAAAACGCTAACCACGAATATGGAAGTACACATCTGGCCCTGCATGTTTCTCTGCTCACTCTCATACTCTTTAACCGCTAGCTATAAAACAGCAAAAGCAAAAAGCAAAAGCATGGTTCACCTCATTAGAGGTGGTGTCATGACGAAAAAAAGGATTCTAATTGAATTTTATATTATGTGCAATAATGCCGTAAAACTATAAAACCTAATAATTTCTGTAGAATTTCAGGTTGGGTATTCATGCATGATGGTTGAATCTCTGTAGCAGCTGCAACTGTTGAGCCTGTGTACCCTTAAGCAAAGGAAAATCTGCAGCAATCCTGCTGCTAAAATGATTACATCAAGCTTGTTTGTTTCTTCCGACCTCTGAACAGCATGCAGTTACTTTGTTCCTCTCTTGCTCTTGTCATGAAACCTGTGTGGAGACTGTTGCGTGATGCCCCTTTATTTCCTGCTGAGATGACTGAGTCAAGCTTGTTTTGCCGACACAAGAGGAATCAGGATCGGGAGACACCATGGGAGCTCGGCTTGCCATTGAGCACAAACTGAGTCATCGCACCAAGAATCTAATTTGTTCCATATATTTTTAATTAGAAAACAACATGTTTTTATTGGTCCCTTTGAATAATGAATAGGTGACTGATACGCTGGTTTCCAGTTTGGTAGGCAGGTACTAGTAGTGAATTTCAGTAGGCGCTGTTATCTACCCTCCAGTGCCTTAACAGGCAAATATTCTAGTTTTGGTGCGTTTGTAGTTATTGTGTGATATGTTTGCCATTATCATAACACTACAGGTTATCACAGTTATGATGATTGGATTTAGACTCCTATGTAAACAGTTTCATTTAACCCCTTAAAACTATGTAATTTGCAACCTTGATTAAATGTGCTCAAGACATACCAAAAAAAGTGAAAGACTAGTCCTCAGATAGCAGATGTAAACCACTGCCAACAACTAAACCACTGTGTCATCCTGGCAGGTAGGACAAAAAACAGTTGACTGTCCAAAGGCTCACAAAAATGAGCAACACACGATGAGACCTACCTGGTTGTGTTGTGTTGAGTTTTTTTTTATTAAAATGATAAATATTTGCTTGCATTTTTTTTGTAAAACAGCAGGGCATTATTGAGAAGTGTTTTTTACCATATTGTGTAACCCATTGTTTCCCAACCACTGTGCCACGGCACATAGGTGCGCCATCGAAGATTATCTGGTTTCACCTATTTAGTACTCCAAGCGACCAGTGTGAGTAACAAGCAGAACAATTATATTCTCTTCCACAAGAGGGCAGTAATAGCAACATGTAATAGCAATAGATAAATATTTGAAAAGAAGTCAATCTGACCTGGGTCCTGGACAAAGTTCAACCCAGGTGAAGGCCCTAGCATGAGTAGTAGACTTATAGTCAAGACCGCCTAAACTAAGACCAAGACCAGAGGGTATCGAGACCAAGACAAGACCAAGACCAGAGGGTATCGAGACCAAGACAAGACCAAGACAGACCGAGTCAACACCAAGAAAATGTTCAGACGAGACCAAGACCGAGACAAAAAAAGTCTTTAAACTGCAGCCAGATGCTGCTTTGTTTACGGGTGTCAGGCATATTTATGTGTTTATGCGATACACTCACACAGCCCTCCTCACCGCTGTCTAATGTCTCACTCACTTACTGAGAGGACAGACACATGCTCCATTTGACTGTTGCATCACTCACCCTTTCTGTTTTTCACATAATGATATTACCCTATATCCTTGCATGTGATTGGCCACAATATGGAGGCATTGGCGCAAGCTGAGCCACTGTGAGGAGCCGGCTCTCGCTCAATGGGAGTCGACTCTTCTGATTCACTACAAAGCACTCTAAGCACGGCTCTTAGAGCTGATGCTTTTGCACATGACACATTATCGAACGTTACGTTGTGTGTCATGGATACTGTTGACTCCGATCTGAGACAGCAAGACCGAGACAGCGAGACCAAGACAAGACCGAGACCAAAGTCCGTCTAGACGAAGATAAGACCAAGACCACGGAAAAGAAGTCTTGAGACCAAGACCAAGTAGTGGTCAAAATAAAGCAACAACAACAACAAAAGTATACTGGGGACAAACCGAGCCACTTCCGCTCTGCCTGGTTCACAGGGAAAAATTATCAATACGCTTTTTGTGACATTTTTGTTTGGCGGTGTGCCGGATCATTTTTCTAATGTGAAATATGTGCCGTGGCTCCAAAAGGTTGGGAAACACTGGTGTAACCTATTGTGTACTTGAGATTTAGAGATTTTCTAGAGCTCTAATCTGCTCCGTGGTGATGGTGAGTCACTGAAATTAAATCAAGTTAAAAATCATGGAACATACAAAAGTGCAGGTGTTCAACTCAGCTTTCTAATTTACAATTATATAATTCACAGCTTTGTGTTGGCTTGAAAAACTATGAAAACCATAATCAGAGTTAATGTAAATCACGATCGTTTGCTTGCAAGCTTTTCATTTGTTCATGCAGGCTTTCTACTTCACACATTTCTTTTTTTCCTTCAAAACACAGACCGCCTATTTCAGTCAACATAAACAAGTCATGGAAAGTTATCTAGAATATTTTACAATTGATGCAGTTTATTCTTAATCTTCAAAATAGGGTTTCAAGTCAGAAAATGCGTAACTGAAACTAGACCATAGTAAAGGATATGTGGAAACAGTTATTGGGTGAATGATGTAGTTTGTCCGTATTTCATCTTAACAGTGTCTGCAGCTGTGGTCAGAAATTATTCATCACAGAATATTTTGGGCTTTTAATGATTTCTCTAAACTGCCCCCCCTTGGAATAATTGTACAACAAACAAATGATTTAATGAACTGGTTGCACAACTTTGGATAGTCTCTATTCCACCAAGGATCAAAAGCTTGCAGACATGTTAACGTATGTACACACTCACTTCCATCCTTTAACAAGTGGTGCTGAAGATTTTATATTGTGTTTCAACTTGACAACGCCAAAGCCTATTAACTTCTCATTAGGGACTGCGATTGACTACAACTGGTAGTTTCTCTTTGTCAGCATAAAATGAATTTTTTGACACAAATAACCAAGGAACACAGTGAAGACCAGAGAAGGAGAATTGCAATATAATCAAATTCCACTGAAAATAAGTTTTTCACAAGACAAAGCAAAGCTATAAATATGAATAAGATTAGCCCTTATTTTTTATTGTTCCCATATTTATGATACTGCCTTTGAGAGGCAGCTGACAGTTAGAAAAAGTAGACTTACATCTGCAAAGCTTTGTGTGGAACCAATGCAGCATCATGTTGGACAGACATGAGAAGCACACAGAAAATTTAACAAATGAGGGGGGGAATGTTTAGCAGAGTGGAAACAGGTGAGTAGGGTCCAGGTAGGTTGATGGTTCAGGCAGTAAGCAGGTGGCTGTAGCGGGAGTGCTAGTTCCAAACAGAGAGGAAGATGTGAAAAAAAAACCCAGACTAAATAAATAAAATCAAAAAGTCCATGAAACAAAATGCAAATCAAGACAGTTCCCATTTTAAAATAATAATGTATATTTCAAAACAGTAGCTCCATGGTGTAGTAGTTTACACAGTCACCTAATAAAGTGAATGATCCCTAGTTTAATCCTGGGAGAAGACACAAAACCCTTTGGGGTTGCTTCAGGACGGGCATCTGGTGTAAAAAATCTGCCAGATAAAACATGTGGATCTACCTGTTGTGGTGAGCCCTGATGAATAAGGGAGCAGCCAAAAGCAGTTTCTTTATTTTATGTAGTTTTCAATGTTGGACCAATTTATCTGAATGTAACTGGCCGGTTACATAAAAAATACAACCCATACGAGCAAAGTGTTTAGATGCACAGAAACATCTGACAGCTCATTCCAGCAGATGCGTAGCACTGACCCAAGTTTACTTCTTGGTGCTCAAAAGTCTGTGAAAAATGTAGAACAGCAACAACAGTCCACCATGTGGAGGTTTTTATCGCTGCCGCATGCCTCTCATATCTCCACAGAAAATGACCTTAGTGTTCAAACCTTCCTTGGAGCTCCTGATAGGGGGAAAAAAAGAGGGTGGGAAGTACCCAGAACAGATATACAGTATTTTCGGGTGCTAATCTGATGCTGGTGAAAAAAATAAACAAAAGCTCATGAAGATACGTTAAGCTATTTTAGCAGTTCTGTGTCAAAAAAAAACTCTCTGTGTTATTTATGTGTCTTTTTATAACAATTTATCATCTATTTAACCCTCATTTGTGTTTGACCAAAGATGTTGGTCTTCAGGATAACGGTTGTGTGTCGGAGATACGATGTGCAAATAAACTCCTGTTGCCATGGCATGCTAAGCAGAATATAAATTTGATATACAATTTTAGCATCTGTTGCATATTTACCCTGTGGTCATGGCCTTGCAGAGCCCCTTGGGTTCTTGTCTTTCTCTTTTGCAGGACTCGTGTTTTCCAAAGACCAGCCTGTGTCTCAGTTTCTCATCCTCCCATTATCAGATGGCCTGTGTTTCCCTCTTTTATTTAATACTCAAATTATGAGAATTTGTATCTAAAACTAGGAGTAAGGAACGTTTGAGAAGCCTTTATTCTCTGCTGGTGTTATCTGTAACTTATCTGAGCAATTTCATCTGTAAAAATATCAAACGTAAACAGTAACTTGAACTATTTCCTATGCCTGAATCTTTTTTCCAGCAATAAAAATTTTAGACAATCGTATCCTTCCAACTTTGGTACAATTATGTTTGACGTAATGTTATTCAAATATAGTTTTCTTTATTGTATACCTTAACAAATCATACTAAGCTAGAGTTGCTAAGATAAAGCAAGGGGACAACATCAGAGCCAAATGATTAGACTGTATAGCACACGGGCACAAATGACGTCAAGCAGTCAGTGGTTTGCCCCAGCCGCTGCATGCTAGGACACTATGACTACACAAAGTACATTACCGCTAAAGAGTAAACGTGCTTGTAATCACAGTTAGATAATTCTTTGTGCTTGGTTTAGAAAAAAGGGATATCTGCCTATATGGATTAAACCATCCTGCCACTCCTTACCCATTCGGAGGTATAGTACTCCTATTTTTTTTCTCCATTTACTTCCTGATGAAATAAAATTTCATCAAACTTCTACAGAGAAACGGCTTCAAAGAACATCCGAAACAATGTGTCCACTTGTGGACACATTCCAAGCCTTCACAGCAGCTCTTTATCTGATTAGGGATTAAAGCCACAAAAACACATTTTCAATTGGTTTCACACATATACACCCCTACAAGTGAACTTCATGTGACCTTGCCTCAGAATTCCTCTTCTGTTGGTGGTTTCATTCATCTACCCGCTGTGAGGGAAATGGTTACAATCACAGAGAGGGCTTTGTTTTCTTCTTTTTTGCCACTTTTTTTCCCCGGTCAGACCAACTCAAGTCAATGCACGCAATGCATACAGTCAGAAATCCCATTCTTTTTTTTTCTGTTTTTTTGGTGAGCATGTGGGGTTACGAGGTTCGGGGGACTTGGAGGCCCATCTTTGTATGGTATGCCACAGAGGTGGGACCAAGTCATTGTTTTGCAAGTCTCAAGTAAGTCTCAAGTCTTTATCCTCAAGTCTCAAGTAATGTCAGGCAAGTCAGAGTCGAGTCTCAAGTCACTGGTGTAAAAGTCCGAGTCAAGTCACAAGTCTGAAACTTTGAATTTCAAGTCCTTTCGAGTCTTTAAAAAAAAAAACAACGAAAAAATAATGTTGCAGTTATATGCTAAATGTAAATATTAGACCATGTAATTTTAAATCTGTGTTTTTCTCAACACATGACAAAATAGTGAACTTAGAAAATATACACAAATTGTGAAATTGCACCTCTTTAAAATGCAGCTCAATTAAACCTAGCTCCAAGAATAATTTTCACCGACAGTTCTGAGATAAGCTGCATGTTATTCTTGGATGCGGTTGTAGGACCAGCTTTAAAATCGCATGACAAAAATATCATACACATTAAAAAAAACTGTATCACCAACGTAGCCTGGACAACATTTGCTAGTTAGATGAAGTCAGCTATCTCATTGTAGCATATTTATATGCATATTTATAATCATACGGTTCTTGGAGTGAGTGCATACACTCATGAAGTTTAGTAACTTCCGGTCACTGCAACAAGCCCAGGTACAGTTTACCGACGGATGGGTACAGGACCTTGAAATGCACCGTGTAGAACGAAAGACCATCGTACGTATCATAAGTTTACCAGTCTCACAAATTGTCTTCATAAATACACATTCGTTAACCGTTTATTAATAGGACCTTTGAGCTCAATGGTAATTAATTAGCAGTGGAAATAATTTCTGGTACCATCACAGAAATGTAGCAGTGACAATAATATTGTATGCTGTAATCGTACTGGGCAATTAGTGATACAAAAAACCTGTTTTATCCTGTGAATAAAAGTATGTTTTTGTCAATGTACCATAATAACAGAAGCGAAACGCAATATTGTGTCAGGACAATTCACTATTTATGCACAATAAATAAAGGAGCATAGCGCGACAATTTCTGTTCAGCGCCAGACTTGCTTGTAACCTATATCACTAATTATGTTATGAAAATGACGTATTAACTACTAAAAAACACTGACCTTCGTGTAAATGCTTGGAGCAGACTAACCTGTGAGCTGGAGTGTTCTGGGACGTTATATTTGATCTTTGAATGGCTGCGATCCAGGCCATCCGTCGCGTCTTTGTTACTTCGGAAACATGGCTGAACAATTTCTCTTCAACGACGTAATCCGATAACAACCGATCTCTTTACCCGTCGGCTTCCCGTGGCTGTCATGCGACCGGTTATTGCAGTTAATGATACAACAGCTTCTTGCCATTTTTGTGTTTCTTTTTATCGCTGTGTAACTGATTTTAATTGAAAGCCTGCGTGCGCTAGTACCGCTTGCCACGAGTTCCCAGAATCCTTTGCGGTTCTACCCGTGAATGACGTCACATTTTCAATCTCTATATAATATGCATGTTAAATTTTATATTTGGGGTAAAATATCAAGTCTTTTCAAGTAAACCGGTTCAAGTCCAATTCAAGTCCCAAGTCATTGGTGTAAAAGTCCAAGTCAAGTCACAAGTCTTAGAACATTTTTTCAAGTCAAGTCTAAAGTCATAAAATTAATGACTCGAGTCTGACTCGAGTCCAAATCATGTGACTCGAGTCCACACCTCTGGTATGCCAGCTGGAGAGATTTGGATCCTATCAAAATTGATGAAAAGTTTAATTCTGATATTGAACATAGCTTGTGTCTTAAAATGTTAGTTGAAAAAAAAGAATATTTTGGAGAATAGCTACTCCCATCAGTTTGTTTGATGCTGATTCCTGTGATTTGGTTGTTGATCCTTTTGTTTTTCAAATTCAGAAATAAAAAGTAAAACATGTATTTTAGAAACTACAAACTAGATTGCTCAGGAACTTTAATATGACGCTATTTGAAATCCATGATGCTATTTTAATCGTGCCATCTGACACAACAAAAATGCAGTTAGTAATAAACACCTAGTCACTACAAACAATATCCTTTTGCAGAACTGAGAAAACAATTTCAATAAGGAGAGATCATTAGAAAGAATGAACATGATTTTTTGATGAACAGAAATTAGATAGAGGTGTTTGGCGGTTAGACTGTTCGTCTCAGTGGAATGAAACCCCAACTGTGAAAGCAGGACCTCTGGGAGCCTAAGCCAAAGATTAAAAAAAGTAAAACCTTAACAATACCCATGATGGGTGTGACAGGGGATTTCTTTAAATCACCCCATAGTTCTTCAGCTAAGACACCTGAGTTAGAAAACACAAACACTGCAGTTGTCTTTTACTCGTGAGGGCAGTCATAGACGCACGACCTGCGACCTGCGTCTTATCACTGTCTGCGTTCTTTATTTATACTTTTCTGTGTGTGCGTGCGTGCGTGCGTGCGTGCGTGCGTGCGTGTGTGTGTGTGTGTGTGTGTACAAAAATAACAACGTCACTCAGAGCAACAGGTTTTTCCCTTTTCTACATCTAACTGTTCTCTGAAAACAGGAAGCGGTTAGTAGCTGAATAAGTTCATTACAAAAGTTATTAGGTGAAAAGTCACGTAGACATGTAGATTGCTTAGTGATCAATAAAAAGCACATTTCATGGAGCTGATCACATTATATAAAAACAATTTTCCTTTGACAGGGTGAATGCAAATATCTGACCAACACTGTAAATGCCTTCCTGCCTCGTGATTGGCTAATTTAATATTTATGAGCACTTCAGTCTACATGTAGGTGTAGTTTTTCCCAAGTGAATGGTGAGTAGGGATGAGAATTGAAAACTGGTTCCCTACAGAAACCGTTAACAGTATTTCAATTCCTTGGAAATGTTAGTCTGCTTGCTTATCAATTAGTTTCACTTGCACTTGTGCTACTACAGCTGATTTCAGTGCGTGTTGCAGGAGGGATAGAGTGGCACAGTCTATAGCATGGATATGGATGTTACTTTTATTATTATTGCACAGAATGACAAAAGTGCAATGTTAAAGTGGAAACTGCATCCAGGAAAGAAAAAACAGCATTATGCAACTAACACAACTTTGGCTCTTTGCAAGCATCTAGGCTGATAACACGAAAGTATTTTAACAAGTATTATAATGAATTACTTTTGCCTCTGAGTAATTAAGTAACATACTGCATTACTTTTAAGAAAAGTGTGTAATATGTGTCATACATTACTTGGGGTCATTACTGTTTGAGCGATGACCCCAACACTGATCGCAATAATATGGTGAAATACTGCAAACTAGTGCTGTCAGTGCTAATCTCATTAAAATGGCGCTAACGCGTTGACGCCGTGCAGCCCCATGCACGGGGCGATTCGTGCTAACTTGCTAACGAGATTTGCCACGTTAATGCGGTTATGGCTTTAACATCATTTTAACGAGATTAACGCTGACAGCACTACCCCAAACATGTGAAAACATTTAACCACACAGCATGCAATTAATTAACTGCGGAATGTAATGTCTTTAATATGCTCCTTAGCTGCTTTATTCTCAAAGCAGATCCAGTGAGAATAAATAAGGAATCAAACTGATACCTGCTAATTGCTAATTTCTTATCATTTCACATCTCTACTGGTGAGTGTATTTTTCACATAACTATGAATCTAAGTATTCTAAATGTGCAAAGCACCCATTTACTCACTACATCACATTGTGGTAACTGACTGTTAGTGAAATACTACTACAGTGAAGAAAATATTTTCACCCTCCAACTCCCAATGCCCAAACCAGCGCTAACTGTGTGTATCTGTGTTGAGTGTGTGCTAACAATGTGTTTAGTGGCAGTCTGTCAGCAGCTGGTTAAGTTTGTGTCTGTAGGATAAATGAAGGTTGGTCAGTCAATAAAAAACAGCAGTTTGACATTTTAATAGCCTGCCTCAGTTACCATGATGGAAGACTCTGTGCAGTCAGTTGTGGTGATAAGTTGGTCATGACTCATGACTGACTTTTAAGATCAAAGTATCATTTGCTTAAACACACACCACCTCACATTGACTGTTAAAAAAACATTTTCTAACACATTTCGTTGTTTAGTTGTTGATAGTGACAGATTCATGTTGTGCAGTTTACAAAGGAATTAAACCCATTTACTTTGCACATTCCTGATAAAAGCAGCACCTGTGAGGAACAGCAAACTTTCCACTCTGCCATTTCTTTGATGGCCTTTCTTTTGAGTAAAAGTTTACAGCGTTCCTTAGCTTTGAGAGTCAGGAAATGCGTGCAATGAAGCATTTCTGAAACAGATCAAAATACCATTTTTCTTTTTGCTAAACATGCAGACCCTTTTATGGTCGCTCACCTAATTGTTTTTTGGACTCTAATACCTGGTACTCTGCATACTTCAGTGAGTTGTTTATATGTTTTTTGAGCTCGCTCCTCTATAAAACATATTTTCCCCATTATCAAATGACATTCCAGATTTTTTTTTCTTTTATAGATGATGGAGAGCTACACAGCACTGCCTACCAGGAGTAGGCATGAAGCAGGGAAACCTAATATCAGTGCATTTGTTTAGACTTGATCATTTTAGTAACACAAGGGAATATTTTTCTATTAAATATTTTAATGTAAATATAGCTAGCATACTTCCAGTATAGTAGTTTTTCCTTTCAAATTCTACTTAATAGGATCTTTTTCTGTAATCTTTTCTGGTTCTCATACTTTATTTTTATTTTTGGGATCCATTCGGTCTTAGTATAATTATGCTAATACATAATCTTAATGAATTGGATAAACGGAGGAGAATGCATAGTTGGCTATATGGTAACTAAAAAGAAATGCATGTAACTAAGCCGTCTACAAAATTCAGATCTAAAATAGAGGGGACAGGGAAGTTTGGGGGAAATATTCTATACCCATCATATACCTTCTAGTTTTTCATTTTATTTTACAATAGCTTTTAAAACCTGTTTGTTTACTTTAAGCCGAGCATTTTGGGTGTTTAAGTCCAATTTATTGACAATGCTCATCTTATCCCACTTTGGAAAGCAGTAAACCAAGATCAACAACGGCACACCCTCACTCTCATCCTTTGTTACATTTGAACAATATCTCATTCAAGGTGTCTGTGCAGCAGAACTCCAAAGTACAAAGTAAAACTCAAATTCGGCTTTGTTGCAAACTCTAAAAAACAATACAAAGATAAGTAAGCCAGGAGCAAAAACCAGAAACCTTCACTTTTTATAGAAAACACAGAACTAGGACAGACACAACTAAGAGGGAGAACTCAACAAAGGTCAAGGAAAGACTGAGACAATATATTCATACACCAGATAATTAGAAAGATAGGAAACGCAAGAGAATACAGCTGAATGGAGTTAAGCTAAGAGACAAGAGGAAGCAAAACAAGACAAGGGACTATCAGAATTAGTAACAAAGGACGTAACAAACACTTCTTTGTTACTTCCTTTGTTACTTATTTATTTACTACAAAAAAGGAAGTAACAAACACTGAGACGAGAACCAAGACACATGAACTTAATACAGAGACGGGAGATAAACATGAAGACATGATTGACTGGGGAGACAGAGAAAGGGAACACAAAAGATAATAACTAAAAATGACATAATTTAATGAAAATCACAGACTGGAAACAAAGGGAAACTAACAAAAAACTAGAACCTGTGACCTGGAAATATAGATAATAAAAATCAGAGATACTAGGAATATAGCACACACAAAGAGAACAAAACCAAAACTCAGTCACAATTAAAAGCTAGGGAGTCAAGATGTGTTTTCAGATGGGATTTTAAAATGTCAAGGGTTTGGAGAGATCCTAATTTAAATGGGCAGACTGTTCCATAGTGTAGTCACAGCAATCACAATGGCCCATTCTCCTCTGTGTTTAGCTTAAAACCAAAACTCACCATAACCTAGAATGAATCTAAAGACCTGACAGCATCCTTGTTACATGTCATCAGTAGTTGTTCAACATATTAGTCCACTAGATGCATTAACACAACCTACAGGACAGGGGCAGCTTGTTATAGTGTCTCACTTCAAAATTCTATGGAAAACTCAGGCTGTTATCATAAAAAGCTAATGCTATTGTCTAATAAAATTATCTAATAAAATTATTGCTACTGCTAATTTCCTTAACTTAGTGTTTTTGCAGCAGAAAGTTAACACATGAAAAACGATCTGCTTTTTAGAGGCTACTCTGTTTCATCTTATTATGTTTCACATTTCATGTTTCATATTTTTATCAAATATTGTGCCCAACATTCTGAAAACACAGTAAACAATCCAATAAACTTTTTGGTTCTTTTAAAAGTTCTTTGGGTTGAAAAGCAGCTTTAGTCAGCAGATTTTCTCTTGACAGCAAAGGTTTACTAGTTGTTGTTGCAACACTGTGACAGCACTATCGTGCTTTGTGTGCCTTCAGGAAAAGTTTGTTGCCATCTGGGAGTTTTTCTCAATAGTTATGTCAGAATTGAAATGGCACAGAGGACCCCTTCAGCAGACAGATGAAGCACACAGTAGACAGTAAATTCTCTAAAACCAGTATATTCAAGGCGTATAATTTCAAGTAATTTAATTAGAGGCTGTTTTACAGTTCACCATGTATGTGTACATAGTGGGACACTAACTAACACCCTGCTGAACATGTTTAGAACAAATAAATCTCAAATCAAGACTAAACTTACCATCATCAGTGCAAACACGGGCAGAGCTTCAGACACCAATTCTTCTTACTTGATGTCTGTCTTCTTCTAATTTCACCACAAGCCACGGTTTACTCTGTCCAACTCTGTAAAAAGGCTGTGGTCTGAAAACATCTTAATGTGGAAGCCTGACAGTCAATCGAGGGATTGCAGTATTGCTAAATGTGTGCAGAGGGAAACGAATTAAAACCTTGTATCTCCATAGAGTCATCTCTACTGGACCTCAAGAAAAACAAATTCTATTTTTACAGACTGAAAGCTTTTGTTTTTAACATTTCAGTGGTTTGTCTATTAAAGCAGATTCTAGAATCCCAAAATTATTTGTTTTCATAGTTCGGTCACATCACTGATTTTATTTTGTCAAACTAACAGTCCAAGTCTAAATAATTTGTATGACTCTTGATTCATTGTAAACATTATATTGATTGGTTGATGCCATTAGAGAAAATCTGTTATTAAATTAAAATTAAAAGCAGTGGCATAGAATAGGAGGTAGCTGAGGAGGTAGGGCAGGTCACCTACTAATTGGAAGGTTGGTGGTTCAATCCCTGGTTGCTCTGGTCTGCATGTCAAATATCCTTGGGCAAGATACTAACCCCAGATTGTTCTCCAGTGTGTTCACTGGAGCATAAACATGTGTGAGTTAGATAAAAGGTATATGGAGGTGTGAATGCAGCAGGTTGTATAAAGTGCTCAGGTGGAATAGAAAAGCTCTATATGAGAACCAAATTCTAAAAAGGAAATTGTTTAAATACAGCTGAATCCTTGCAAACTATTTTACTATCATGGCTACTCGCATTCATTTTAAACATTTTCAATTCACTTTTTCATCAAATCACAATTACAGTTCTCTCAAGGCTATTTATATTATAAGATAAATACCCTACAATAATACAGAGAAAATTCCAACAATTAGCTGACCCCCTTTGAGCGAGCACTTGATGACAAAGGGATGGAAAAACCTTCTTTTAATGGGAAGAAGCCTCTTGTCGAACCAGGCTCAGGGAGAACCGGGTGAAGAGAGAGAGAGACGGGACAAATACACATCTGTGGTTTTAAGGAGGTTCTGAAATTACTATCTTACTAGTCTTAAGATTTGGATCTGTTAGCTGCCAGTACATTTAAACATGTAACCTTTCACTGATGGGTTCTTAGATCGTCCAAACTGCTGGAAAAAGCTCCGTCTCAGAGACATAAAGTTGTTTATCAGTGGTAGGCAGTATGAGGATTTAAAAATATTTTTAATATGTAATTCTTTCCCATAAGAAATTTGCCAGTGAGCAATGGGGTTCATCCACTGGTGCCAGCAACAAATCCAAATCACCATAACTGTTTTCTTTTCTAGACTGTAAAAAAACAAAAAGATTTTCTCTGCTACATAAATCTGTATCTTTGATCTAGTAATTAAGGCTGCTGTGAGTCAGTCTTTAAATCAGCTTCAGTTTAAAAGACAATTAGTCTAAATAGAGACATGACATGAAACATTAAGGTTGTTCTTAATAAACAGGATGAAAAAAAAAACAGAACAAACAAAAGGGAATAGCATGCAACATGTGAGTCAAAGCCACAACACTGCCGGCCATGCAGTGGGATTTTTTTGTTTCTTTTTTAGAAGGGCTTAATATTGTGAAATATAAATGTGTATTAAATAAAATAAGCCATTCTTTCTAGTCTACATCTAGAAAACAAATGAATAATTTTTATGGTGACAGTGTCTCTTAATGTCATATTATTATAACATTTTACACCAATAATTAGAAAAAGGGAAGCATGTTTTGAAAGACTGGATAATGTTTTTTATTAGTATGATGTGTAAGTTGCAAAACATGTTGATGCCAAACATATTAGCAACTAGTGCAGTAATTTTGACCAGGGCTGACTTGCTGTTAAAACATCCTAAAATCCAAATGGTGGATTCTATATTTTATATTAAGTTAAAAACCTACCAAATCAGACAGACTAACAAAAATGGGTGTAGTGATGTATTTTGTCATATATTTGTATAATCAAAACAAATTCCCAGCGACTGAGGTTTGGGGTCCACCAAAGAGATGAATTTGCCCTGCCCTTGCCCACTTACCTGACTACTTACCCAAACAGGCACAACGAATCAATTGCCAAAACGTGGCAGGCTATAATCACATTTTAGAGTCTTAGCTCTGCTGTTTCCAGCTGCTTTTTTTTTTCAAGGTGGTCAAATTAAGTTTACTGACTTTGCCATAGAAAACAAAGCTGCCCAGTACTTGCACAAAAATAAATAAACAGGGATAATAAAAAAAAAGAGACTGAACAACAATAGACTGAGCCAGGAGGAGGAGGCTAAAGATCAAGCTGGAAATATGGAACCACTTAGGGCTGAGAGTGCAGCCTTAAAGGGTTAAAGATGGTTGTGGGATAAGTGGAGCTCGTTTATCGCAAATTTGACAGTGGTAGTTAAATGTAGAGTTTTCCCTCCAATCTGCCAGTCTGAGGAAGCAGACAAGCCTCTCTGCTTTCTTCACCACCTATCCGTCTCTCTCCTGTGCTCTTCTTTTGTTGTCTATGGCTGCCTGTCTCATCATCTCAGCCCTAAATCATCTCTGCGAAACAGGACAAAGAGAAAAAGGATTTTTTTTCCTTGTGTTTCCTCTCTTCTCTCACGTCAGCACTCATTCTTATTTCTGCTTTGGTCCCTCACGTTTATCTTCTTCCCTTCATCTCCATCCACCCCTACGTCTTTTAAACCCTGAGTCTTTGCCCCTTTCTATTCTCGTTTCTTTCTGTGCCTCACAGTGGAACTATATTTTCAACTGAAACCCTGGAGTCTTTGCAGATGTCCGCAACCCGGCGCTGAAACGGGTGCTTACCAGCAGCCCAGATGCATTTGCCACTCCTTGTGATGTCTTTGTTATGTGAAGTGATCAGGATGGGGTCCGGCATCATGCAGAAGCAAAGTGGTGAGTACACCATGAAAAGACCACAAAGAGGCTGTTAGCATGATAGCATTACAACAGCAATTACAGCAGTTTCAATTTTTTCCCACTTTCTTAACAAATGAACTTATGTTCCACATGTACAACAAAACAGGAACCAACTGGAGATACTTGTGCATTATTTTAAAAACGTAACGATACAGACAAACGATACAAATATATATTTATTCATCATCATCATCATCATCATCATCATTATCATTTAGGACATGCTTACACTAGAGAGCAGGTGTCATTAAAGAAGCTTAGGTTGATGCAGTTCTTGTTTACACAGCTCTCATATAACTTTATCATCATCATAATGATATTTATCTGGTCTAATTAAATCACCTAACACAGAAAGATCCATTTTTATGTTAATTACTCCAGAAACCCACAAAACAAGTATTTCAGAAACATTCTACAGAACTTATTGTACATAGATTATTTCTTTTAAATAAGAATCACTTTTTATTTCCACGAATTACTTTATTTCCTCGGTATTCAGTGTATAAACTAGCCTGTCTTTTCTTGTTAAACTCTGTACCAGCATATAGTCACAGTGTTTGGGAATTATCTCCAGATCTGTCTCTAATCACTTTCTTATCCAATCCCTCTGAAAACAGTCCAGACCACAGCCACACAGGTCTGTGGTAACCCTCATGCTCACCGGTGTCTGGTATTTCCTAAGAAATCAGAGACTAATAGAGGGGGATCCGGTCTCAATTAGACCAACATTCTGGCTTGTAACATTTTTCTCTCTGCCCCCATCACCCACCTAGAGGTCAAGTGTTAAGATAATAATTATAGGGGCTTCATAAAGCCATCAGTTGCCACTAACACTCACTCAGGTTTATGCGCTTCCAATTCAGGTAGTGAAAAGGCAAATTGAAAGAACGAGAGATACATTTTCAAAATCTTAATTCTGTCATGTGCGTATGATAAACATGTGATGGCACTGGACGCACACAGATGGTAACATGACACATGAATAATTTATTATTTAGTCATCTTTATCATGTTTCACATTTAAAATTAAATCATTGCCACAAAATGGCTACTACTGTACAGCATATGTAAACAACTTCATGCAATTCCTAAAGTGGAATCTTTAATCCTCAATGTTTCCCAAATTAGGCAAGAACATTAACCAAACACATTAGAAGATAGCCTGTAAAATATGCAAGTTATAATGACTTATAAAAAGTCCTACTTAAAAAGTAATACATTATACGAGCTGAACATTGCATACTGGATGACATTTGATGCTAATACCTTAGAACAGGTTAATGTTGGATTGCATTTATAGGTCTAAAGGGTTAAATGCTAGCTGTTGGAATGACTGCTTGACCTGCTGTCAGCATTCATCTCTTTTTACCACGGAGATTTATGCTGTCATTTGATTTTTCCTTCCCGGGAGGAGGCACAAATTCCTCAGGGGTTGTGTCAGGAAAGGGAGGGCATCCCATGTAAAACTCTGTCAAATCAAACATGAGGAGCTACCAGCTGGGACGACCACTTGTGAATTAGGGAGCAGCAGAAAGTAGCTTAATTTTAATCTGTCTTTTCTCTTCATTCCTTGTTTGCTCTTTTTTCTCCTGCAATTATCCCTCACTCTATCAGTATTCATGTTTATGACCGACTGTAGTAAAAAAAAAAAAAACACTCAATGGGGGAAAAAACAACAGAAAATTGTAGAAAAATGCTTCCACCTACTCCTCTCACACACTCAAAAGGCTTAATATGACAGCATAACAACTTGCAAAATAAGTAAGAACTGCACCATTATTATGAGACACATCATCCAAGTCTGTAATGTGCAATGAAGCAAAGTACCATTTAAGTTTGGATGACTTAAGCCTTTTTTGAGCAGCACACTGAGTTTTAGTCAAATCATTGCCTGTCTGCATCTACCAGGTCTGTCTGTATTACTCAAAGTAAAGACTTTGTGGGCACAGGTGTTAGAGAAGTTGTTTACCCAATGTTTTATATTTTATACTGTAGCAATGGCACTGGGAACTTTGAAAGTAGTTAGTACTTTTCTCACTGGCTACACATTTATGATTATACATTAAGGGGTGAGCCACGCATCTTAATTTTTTAATTCTGGTGTTTCTGGTCCGATTGTTACAGGTGTATAAAAATGAGCACCAAGTCTGCCTTTACAAATTGTTGCTAAAAAATGAGTTTGGTATTCTGATAGGATGCCATCATTGCAACAAGTCAGTTTATGAAATTTCTTCTCTCAGACTCTAAGTGGCATTATGGGAAAGTGGAAGCATTTAGGAACCACAGCAACTCAGCCGTAAAGTGGCAGACCACGTAACGTTACAGAGCAGGCTTGCTGAAGGGAATGGTGCAGTAGCTGCAGAGGTCCAAACTTCTTTAAATGTGCATTAATAGCAGCACCACAAATATGCAAATACTATATAAAGCACAGACTTCTTTGATAGTTATTGGTCTGGTTTGCAACCCAAAACTCAAAGTCGCCCCCCCAGTAATGCATATCTTTAATCATTAATACAACAGAAATCAGTGAGTTACAGGAAAAAATCATAACACATACAGTCGTTACGATTGGTAAAATAGTTACAGAGACCAAAACTATTTGTCATGCTGTAAAGTTAAGCGTTTTAACATGGGAGTCTACAGGGAATGGCTCATTTTTTGGTACCAGCAGTACAGTTGGTGGAGGTTCTGCAAAGGCTTTATGTTTCACTTTCTAAGACTGCCACTTGGATGCTACTAGTGATCCATGTCTGTTCACCAACAATTTTGGCTAAATGATTTTGCCTTTTGGGAAAACATAAATAGGTAAAGAATAAAGTCAAAGAATTTTAAAGAGTCAAAATCTTTAAAAACGAGCCCCAGGAAATTGGGGGGGGGGAGCATTATGTTTTAGAAAACTACTGAATCAATGCCCCTGTTCATCAAAGTGTGTGTAGCAGCATTAAACATGAAATCATCAGTCAATATTAAGCAATTGCTGCTACATCTGCAAGAAAAGTCTGACTAATTATTGAGCAACCTTCTTTGAAACAGCATAGAAGATGAAGAACATTGCATCATTGCACTGAAAACAGACAGTAATCAAAACAAGTATAACATATAAAGAGAAAAATCTACAGAGTCTCCTTATATTTCCCATTTATTATAGTTAACATAAAAACAATTAAAAACAAAGCTGCATCAGAAGACAAAACAGCCTATCAGGACCATCATGCAGAGCTCTAATGTCACATAAGGTAACAGTTTTATGCACTCAAATCAATAATGTTGTGCAAACACCTTATGAAGGTTTTACAGATCTCCAGGGGCTCCATAACAACATTTAAAGCTAGTAGAAAGTAGATGAAAATGTAACACAAGCTGGGAGATCAAGAGGTGAAAAAGATGTTAAATTGCAGCACATTTTTGACTCGGCTGCTGTCAAGTGTCTGGACATTGGGACATGACGGTAGCACCCCTACAGCTTGTGTTTTTTTAGTGTGCATCTCCACCTTTTTCTAGTTAATGTACACATTATGGAGCACTGTTGAAACATATCTGTTCCTGTTAAGAATATATTTTAAAATAGATGTGATCATTTTAACTTAAATATATAAACTTATAGCATAACCAGGATTTGTTTGTTTTTTGATTGGGTTTTTTAACTAGATTACATATACCATGTAAAGAAACACAACTTAGATTTTCATTATAGGGTTCATTGCATTTTTTTTAAAGTTCTTAACTTACACACAAATAAACAGCATCATATGTCAACTCAGCTGCAAGCTGAAATTTCAGACATCAGGAACAAACTGCTCATATGGATATGACAAGTTGGAGAACTTGTTAGCTTCAAAACCATTATACAATATTGTTTCCTTATTTTTCCTATTTAAACTTACTAATCTCAGTGATCGTTATGCCGTCACTTTCCTTAAATACTCCAGTTTTGTGAATTGTGTTTTAGGGTGTAAGCTCTTTCCAAAATGTTAACATCTTTCCCTGAAACCCCAACAGATCTTGTTACACCTGGTGCTTGTTAAAAACCCAGGGCAATCCCATACGAGGTCAAAGTTTAGCGTTTTACGCTACCTTAACCTGCCGCTCCTCTGTAAGTCCCTTAAGCCTGCAGATCGATAGCATATGTGTAGAGAACTGTTTTTCAGACAATGAGCTGAGAGCTCAGCGGGTCTCAAAACCCAAATGGATCACTGAGTTATTCTGGGGAAATCTGCTCTGTTCCACTCTGCACTGGAGTTGAAAACTCTGTCTTTGGAAATCTGTTATCTTTAGTAACTCTGCCAAGATCACTTGAAAACAAATCTTCAACACCAGAAATTTTAATTACCTCTTCAAAGGAGTAGAACCTATTACATTTGATTTAGTGTTTTATAAAAAGAAAAATTACCAAAGCACTATTGTCATGTAGGGCTAAAGATGTTTTCATAGGTGAAATATATATATGAAAACAGAATATATATTATATACATTTTGCATTCTGCTCAAATTTTGGTGAATGAAATTCCATTATTTTATTTATATGATGGTTAAGACAAGTTAACCTTATTTGCTAAATCCATGTAGCTTGTATATCTTTGCGATGCAATTATATTCAGTTCTCAACCAAAGTCACCTCGAGGCACTTGATACAATAATTAAGAGAAACGCCAAAAATGAGTCCCCTGTGAGCAAACATTAGGCGACTGTGGGAAGGAAAAACTCTTTTAGCAGGAACCTCATGCAGAACGTGTCATCTGCCACGACAAGCTGAGGGTGATGGGAGGACCAAAGACACACAATGGAAGAGTGCCAGAGATTAATAATAACTAACGATAATAGTGTGAATGCATTAATTTAGCTCCACTATCTCATTCAGATATGGTGAGCTCTGTTTCTAAAAATTAAAGATGGTGACAGATACAATGATTAAATAGTGCCTTCAAAACAGCAGACTGCAAACAGGTGCTGGATCACTCTTCTTATAAAGTCTATGGTCATAAACGGACTATTGACAGACGTGAGAGGAACAGCTTATTTAACATTAATAGACTGATAGTTTGTCACAAAATGTCTTTTTATGGTATCAGGTGCAGTTAAAGATTTTATATGTATGAGAACATACATACGTACAAAAAAAATAATTTTAAACTTTTCATAATGTAGTCCACTTTTTAAATGTTTCTGAGCTTTTTAACTAATCGTTTTATTTCTATTTCACTTAAAAAAAAAATCATAGTCCTAATAATTAACAGAAGCTCTAAAATGAAATCTTTGCCCTTTCTTGAAAGATGAAAGAGTTCACAGGACACGTTTTTCCAACTAGTTTCACTGCTTCTCATCTAAACTAACAGGACACCTATTAAAGAAATCTGTTAATCCAGAAAAGAAAAAAACCCGCAGGAAAGGAAAAGCAAAGGGGAACCCACACTAATGTGGATGACACTAAAAGACTGATATATACAGAAGAGGAATTAAGGAAAGAGGAAACAGCTGGGGACCAAAACACAACTAAAGACAATCAAAGCAGGGACAGGAAGAAAAGCTGCACATCCCATGATTTAGGAAAACTAAGCCTCAAAGTAAACACAGGAAGTAACTAAAGAAAACAGACAGAAATATTGAGAGTGAGGCATGGGACAGTGATGAGGAAACAAATACAGATGAGACAGAAGGAGGAACAGAATGGAAACCAACAGGGGAACTAACTAAATACAACCCTCAAATCAGTAACTAAAGCTCAGGACTGAAAAGAAAGCTAGATTTCACCAATTTACAATCCAAAGAAAACCAAAAATTAAAAACTAAAGATAATTATGCACAAAACTTAAAACGCCAGCTCCAACCCTTGAATGATTATAAGAAAAAACTGTTAAAAAGCTGTTCGTAACTCTTGATTTGACAGTCAAAAAAAGGTCAACATTTAATGAGAAACTAAACAAGACTATACACGATTAAATGTTTTCATAGCTGCCTTGACGTTACATGATCTTCTGTGTCTTTATCTATGAATGAATAACATGATTTGGGTTTTTGAAAACTTTTTAAGACAGGTTTCACTTTTGCTTTTGCACACAAACACATCCTAAACCACAGCCACACATAACAAGGTGAATGTAGTGACCCACAAGGATCAGAGTGTGATTGCTCAGACTCACGCACACTCGCTGTCTGCTGCTCAATCCAAATTTCCATCCTACCTTGCTTGTCTTTCCATATCCCTCCTTATCCCCGATGGATTGAAAGCATTCTTTCTTTCTTTGTCGAGTCTTCTCTGTACCTGGAAGCAGACACAGCCACTTGCTTTTGTTATAATATAAGACTTACCTTGGCTTAGATCTAAGCTTGACTGTCATACTGTACCTCACTGTTACAGTACATATCACATTTTTGGGATAGAAATAGATTAAAATATCTACTTGTTGACATATGTCACTTAATAATATGTGATAATAATATATTTATCAAAACGTTGTAGAGCTAAATTTTATTTTTATGAAAGAAAAATCCCACTATTAGTCATTATAAGTTATAAGTTGAGTTACTGATCAGTGCTTCAGTCTGTAACCTCTGCAGTAGCAGGGAGTCCTCGATGAACAAAAAGAGCGTTGGTGCTGTTTTCATGTCAAATAAAGAATATTTCTTACTAAACGTAAGCCTACTCATTATCAGCGACCTACAGTTTCTAAAGAGCTACTCATACCAAGAAAGTGTTAGACTATCAAGTCATCAGGAGTGCATCGTCAGAGTGACATGTAAGCTTTGTCAGGACACAACTTCCTTTGTGCACCTGGTAATGTACATGTAAGGAGTTAGCTAAAAGGACATATAGACACAGCATCACACTCTGTGCTCTTCTCTATTAGAGCTAACAAGGCAGCAAACTAAGAAATATCAAAGATGCTGAACCTCAAAAAGAAGTGTGTGCCATTACGAAAGCAATTACTACAACTATTTGATGGAGTGAAATACTGTAACGCTTTGATGCATGATTTTTATAGAGTTCCTGGTAATGTGTTGATTTTCAGCAGTGGATCTTTCCCGAAATTCTCTTGGTATCTTGAGGATTTTTGGTCTCTCCTTTCCTTCCTCATCCTCTCGCTTCCTGGCTTTTATTTATTCCTTACTCGCTCCCTCCTCTACTTTTACTTTAATAACTCCTCTCCTGAATGCAGCTCTGGCTTAATCGTCTTCCTATTGTCTCCTGCAGCTCAGAGAGAAACATCAGAGGACTGTCGGAGCTGTTTGGAGTGTTCCCGGGACAACGGCTGCGTGCGTTGCCCAGAGCGACTCTTCCTGTTCCTGCAGAGGGAGGGGATATCTCACCATGGAACTTGTCTCCACGCCTGCCCTGCAGGACACTACGGACAGAGAGGAAAGGATGTCAACCGCTGCATGAGTGCGTTTTGTTTTTTTACTTTCCCCTGCAGAGATCTGACTGTGATCTCTGACTAAATATTTGCTGATAGTCTTACTCACATTAGCACGTATGACTTAACTGTCTTGAGGTCTGAAATAATGAAAAACAACCGACAGTACTCATACACAGAGTCTGCAGTCCCAGACCACTTCTTCTTTCTCTTTCTTTTCAAGATGCACCTTGCTTAATTCTTTCCAGAAACATGCTGTCCTAATAAATGAAAAGAAAACTTTACCCAACAGCACATAGTTTCTGTCTCATTTACTGGGAAAATCAAAGATTCCACAATAGTTCACTTTATTTCTTTTCCAAACATATTTACTATCACTGACTCCCCTTAACCTTAGCACAAAATGCAATATTAAAATCCTTTCTGATTTGCCCTTACCTCGGAGAAACAGTGAAAGAGCACACAATCTTCCCTGACTGCTCTGTGAACCGTGACTTCTAATATTAATATATAAAGATTCTAGATACAACAAATCAGTTGCTTGGCATCTCAAAATGTCATCAGCACAAAGTTTGTTTTTGTTGGATGCACGTATTGCACAATCTGTATCTGTCAAGCACACAAAAGAACACGTTCTGTCTGCTTAAGGCAAACAAGACTAAAGCAAAATACAAATCACCTCTCTGAAAGTGAATTGGTTTTAACTGTTCCTGCGTTTCCTGACATAACAGCAGGTTTCAGTAGGAAACATATGATATTCAGGAAGCAAAGATGCTACTCTCTTTTTTCACCTTTAGTTTTCAGCAGCTTTTCTCTCACTGGACAAATTCAGCTTTTTAATTATTGTGTTCACCCTCTCAGCTAAAATGAAAATATGTGTGACCAGGTGAAAAATTGACTTTTTCATGTAACAATGAATACCCAAGTACTCTACGTTGTGTGTGATAATCTGTTTCCTCTCAGAGTGCCGTTCTTCAGACTGTGAGCAATGTTTCAGCCGAGACTTCTGCACCAAGTGTAAGCCTGGCTTCCAGCTTTACAAAGGCAAGTGTCTGACCCACTGCCCAGAGGGAACTCGTGCCCACCAGACAGACTGCCTTGGTAAGTTACACTTTTGATATCATTTGTAACTTAATAAGTCAAATCCTTTGTCCCTCTGTTTGTGATCCTGAGAAAAATGTATTTTGACATGATTATTATTACAGATAATGGCCTCTAGAAAACGGAATAAGCATTAATATAGTATAATAATATATAGTAATATAGCACTAATAAATGAATGAATGTTGAGAGTGAATGGTTGTCTTTCTCTACATCAACTCTGAAATAGATTGGTGACCCATTCACCCTTCGGTCAGTCTCTCTCCTCACTGCACCCTGACTAAAATCCTATTAGCACTGTTATTGACATTAGGTAGGTAAAAAGCTATTGCTTCATGTAAAAAAATAAATTGTAGTAACAGCTTTGATCTCACCAATTTAGAGTGAGTTCCTTCACTCTCCAAGAGCTGTCTCCAGTGTACAAAGCTAGTTTAAAGGGTTGATTTGAAGGATTGCTTCCCTAGGACACAAGCCATTGTTTGCAGTCCCATTCACTATAATATCTGTCTTTCCACATTTGTATTAGGACTTCTTCTGCTTCTAGGCAGGCATTTCATCTTCCTCTCACACCGGATTCAGGGCAGAATGCATCCATACATTGACTAGCTACTACTAGCTCCACTGCTTCTTGGACTGTGTGGTACAGACTATCCAAATGACTGTGTTTCATCTGTTGTTAGTAAAATTCTTGTATTTTATTACGTTTACTAAGTGCTAGTTAGCAGGTATGTGTTTCTATTTCTATTTCTAACAAACATGAACACTGATTTACTATTGTCTACAAGGCTGCTTTTGAAATTACAAAAAAAGAAATTGCAAATGAATTTCACTTTTGCTACAACACTTTTTGACGGAAAACCTCTTAAGCAGTACAACTAAAATAAACATATTGTTTCCTATCTTATTTCTTGTTCTAACTTACTGTATGAAGTGTATTAACTAAAGCTTTCCTGACTCCAGCTATAACAAATGAGGGTCTGCTGTGCAATGGACACATTAGTGAAACTAATCTGAAAGGTTTAATCAACAGCAGGCCTGTTCTTCCAAGCTCATCTCCTTTTATCTACTTCTCTGGCTCTGTGGCCACATCTCTACTGTGTTTCATGTGTGATTGAGTGAGTATTTGATTATCTGTGGTTTGCGGGAGTTTTATCTCACTGAAATTTGCCTAATAATTTTGCTAAACTGAATTTGACCTGTACCTTTTGTTTCACATGCAAAGGATGTGGCATTAACAGAATTTCAAACTGTTTATCACATTAAATGAAGATGACAGCATGACTGCTACATTTAAAGGGGGGAAAATCTACCTTCTTCTGGAACATGTCCTATACTCCTCTACTCCCTTTCTTTCTCATCCCAGTGAAATTCTTTTTGATGGAGTCAAACCAGAATGCAACACACGATTCATATTAAAGGTCTTCAAAGAGGTTTTAGAATTTATCTTCATATCTCATTGTGTATCATCTCTGCCTTCTGACTAAGTGAGATGTATTGTAGAGCTCACTCATCATTTGACACTGGTCGATATTCCTCTGCCTTCTACAGACACCATCTGCAGCTACTGTTGCTTCTTGGCATCAAGTCCACATCTGTTTTTCATATCAGTGTTAGGGTTTCATGTCTGACTGTTAGTACACACCTCAAGCAACTGCCGAAAACAGTCTCTGGAAATCTCTTTATTTCAAATCTGACAGTGATAATGATAATGATTTCCAATTGTTGCTCCGTTTTGGCAAAGGTTACCGATTTTCCTTTGTGGTCTGTCTGGAAATTTTTGCAGCAGCTGATTTTGAGGGTGACATCACTCACCATTCAGCCAGTTACTGCAAGTGTAATGACCACTGTAGTAACTCTTCATCTAGCATTTATCTACCTTTGATTATAGCAACGTGTTTGTAAGGGTCTGAAATAAAATGTTAGTCTTAATATAAACTGCTCAAAAAAATTAAAGGAACACATTTTGATCAGAGTATAGCATCAAGTCAGTTAAACTTCTGCAATATTGATCAGGTCAGTTTAGTAGCACTTCATCTGTTTTTTCACTAGTTTTGCATTTGGCTAGGTCAGTATCACTATTGGTAGCATAAAGTGATACCTGGGCCCCATCCATCCATCCATCTTCTTCCACGTTATCCGGGGCCGGGTCGCAGGGGCAGCAGCCTAAGCAGAGAAGCCCAGACCTCCCTCTCCCCAGCCACCACCTCTAGCTTATCCGGGGGAACACCAAGGCATTCCCAGGCCAGCCGAGAGATATAATCTCTCCAGTCTGTCCTGGGTCTGCCCCGGGGCCTCCTCCCGGTGGGACATGCCCAGAACACCTCACCCAGGAGGCATCCTTGTCAGATGCCCAAACTACCTCAACTGGCTCCTTTCGATGTGGAGGAGCAGCGGCTCTACTCTGAGCCCCTCCCGGATGGCTGAACTTCTCACCCTATCTCTAAGGGAGAGACCAGTCACCCTTCAGAGGAAGCTCATTTCCGCTGCTTGTATCCACGATCTCATTCTTTCGGTCACTACCCACAGCTCGTGGCCATAGGTGAGGGTAGGGACGTAGATCGACCTGTAAATTGAGAGCCTGGAAGCCAACGTACAGCTAATCATTGGTAATTTAGCTCCTCCAGGAAGGTACTTCAGTAAGTACCATTGCAAGAAGGTTTGCTTTATCATCCAGCAAAGCCTGAAGAGCAAAGAGGAGATTCCAGGAGACAGGCAGTTACTCTAGGAGAGCTGGACAGGGCCGTAGAAGATGCTTAACCCATCAGAAGGACCGGTATTTGCTCCTTTGTTCAAGTAAGAACAGGATAATTAGTGTCAAAGCTACAAAATGTCCTCGACAGGGCACTAGTGTGAATGTCTATGACCAAAAAATTTGAAACAGACAGTTGCCAGACAGTTACTGTGGAACCCAAATGGCAATTGCTATAGAATACAAGAATAGGCAGGTCCACCACTGGTGCACTGTGCTTTTCACATATGAGAGCAGGTTCACTCTCAACACATGTGACAAACACAAAAGCGCTATAGAAGCCATAACATTGTTACACTTTTGTAACAACATTCAGCATGACTGGTTTGATGGTGGGTCAGAGATCGGCTGAGGAAGAATATCTACGAAGAGACACACAGACCTCTACAGTTTAGGCTGCTGTTAGATATTGGGATGAAATCATTGTCAGACCCTTTACTGGTGCCATTATTTTTACTGTATTGGTACTGACAATTACAGTCTGTTTTGTGTTAAAACACTCTTTTTGATGAGGTTTTTCTATTTCTTCCATTAGAAAACTGTGTCCTAGCTCCAGTGGGAGAGTGGAGCGAGTGGAGCGTCTGTCTCCGGGATGGCGTCACCTGTGGTTTCAGGTGGGGTAAGCAGACGAGGACTTGGGTGGGTGGCCAGACCGGGAAAACGCCTGACGATAAAGCAGCACCAATCTGCCCACCTCACAGCGAGACACAGAGGTGCAGGATGAAAAAAAAGTGTACCACAGGTGAGAAAGGATACGAACCAGTAAGAAGGATGGCAATTACAGGTGCGAACAGTAGGTGCACTCTGGGCTGAAAGATTTAGCGGTTAATGGGTTTAAGAAACAACAACAGATTCTATCATCTGCTTCTAATAAGTCGGATGCCACTGATCATTTAGCTGCTTTATTTATTATGTTGGGCTGCCAACATGTGGAATTCCCTGTGGTGTTTGGTATTGTGTTCTGTTCTGTGTTGTTGACACACTTGTGCACTTTATAATGCCAAGTGGGGGAGAATGAACCCTATAAAATATTCCAACATGTGCTACTTCTAATTAACACTTGTAGGCAGACGTTACTAGTTTTCTAGTCCCTGCAGCATAATCTAGGAGTGTAGAATGAAACGGACAGCTATGGGGCATATGTTGTGGGGATGAATGGAAGCAAAAGTTAATTTAAAGATTCAGAGTTTTTTTATTTGCATTGCTTAGAAGAGTCTAAGTGGATACAATAAAGCATTAATTTGTACAGGGCAGTCTTTGATTAATGCTGAAGTCAGTGTCGTGGTCAGGGTTTTGCAGGTTATTGCAGTGGTTCTTTAACCGCGAGTTGGGCCCAAATAGCAAGTTTTCAGAGGCTCTCCAGAAAAGTTGTGCACCACTAGGGAATTAATAGTGAACCTTGGCTAAATATATGTGATTTACATTAATGGTAAAATCAAATTTAATCAGAGTATGTCTGTCGGACATATTAGATTGTGACATAAAATTTTTTTTAAAAAACTAAGTCATTGTCTGAAAAATTTACACACACGATTCAATCCGGTTGTTCAGTCTGACGTCACTAGCCGTGTCTGGACCTAAACTCCGCTGCAGGTCCATATATCAAACGATCACTATGGCATTACTGAGAGTTGAAAAACTGTCTAAAGTCTTTCATCTTTAATAAAATGATCAGCGTTCTGCTCTACCAGGTGTAACAATTAAGTTTAACATCCAGGCATCCATGAAAACTGAATTTATGACATTTAACGGAGTTAGAAGTTAGCAGGGAGTTAGCTCGCTAGCTTCTATCTAAATACAATATAGCATGTCCTGACTGCAGGGTTTTGGAAACAAATTAAAACGTACAGCTCTGCTATCACTTCCAGCATAAATGAAGACAGAAAACTAAACAGCAGTGACGTTTGTAGGGTTACTGAAGTTGGGCTAGCTGGTATATAACGATGTGCTACGTGACCGCTAGCAACACAGCTATGTTAGCATAATATAAACAAGCTAACTTTTTTCCCACTCCATAAAAGTTAACGTGAGTGTTCTCGGTGGTCAGGAACAAATGTAATCGCATGGCAGGATGCTGTAAAAGGACCAAACTTCAGCCAGGAGAACAACTGAGATAATCCATCCACAATACGAGGTTAGTCATTCATATACTGCTGCATGGGCTGGGCTGTAGTTACATCCTAAGGTTTTAAAAACTGAGCTTAAATAAATGATTAGCGGTAATAAAAGCCGAGGGAGGTCAACAGTGATCACTGACTGTTTTAGGAGCTTTTTGAGATCAAATAGAAGAAAATACATAACATTAAACATGTTAACAACACAAAAGCCATATTAAACGCAGACTACTTTAGGCCCGGAAGTAGGATTCGTCGCGTCATCACTGAACAACCGGATAGCTTGTACGACCTGTGGCAGCAATAACTTGAAGAAAATTCAAGTACTGTATTTGCTTACTGTATGACTTACTCACATCATTCTGGTCTACCCTTGTTTACAAAGCTGCAGGCACTGGTTCATGCACAACTCTCTTAAGGTCCCAGTGCAGCATTTCGATTGAGTTGAGGTCTTGGCTGGGTCATCACGACATGCAAATTCTTTCTTTTGAGGTGGGATTTTTGCTGTTTCTCTGAGCACTACAGTGTCATTGGAGTTAATTTTCTGGAACATCCACTCCTGGGAAGATTGGCGCCTGTCCTGAATGTTTTCCACTTCATCAGTGCAGAATAATATCCTTCAGATTGTTTTGAAATGGACTTATAACCCTTCCTGCATTCATAAGCTAGCAACAGTTGCTTCTCTAAGATAACTGTTGGTGTCAAATGGCAAAAAATAATTTTTTTAAAGAGGTGGCCACGGTTCAGTTAATCAAGGATCAGTTAATCAACTGCATTTGACTAGCAAAACCTGGCCCCTCCTTAACCTCTTAATTTCTATGGAAGCTGTAAAAAAGTTTTTTGCACACACTGCTTCTCCAATTAATTGGCTTAGTTTCTGTTAAATAAATATGTCATTTTTTTATTTATCTTAGGTTGTATTTACATTTGCAAACCTACTAAGGACCAGATTATTTTGTTATGTTCTGATACGTAAAACCTTAATTTTTAAATCGGGTGTACTTTTTTTTTACAAATATTTATTTATATTATAATTACCTGTAGCTAGTTTTGGGGTTTCATGGCATTTCTGTTTAATGACTCCTGTCCTTTATTGCTTCTGTGCTGGGGACTTCATAGTCAAATTACAGGATAAGCTAAAACTCAAGAACAAGCAGCCCACTGCCCCCCGTTAACCATAAAACACAAAAGCATTCCTTCACAATGATTTTTCCTTAGAAGATCACCGATAATCCTTTTTTAATCTAATGTGTTTATCAGCATGACACCACAATTTGTCTCTAATGTGCACCCAATCTTACGAATGACAAAATATTGGTTTTCTGATTAAACATCGTCGTGGTTAGCTTTTTAAGAATATGATTAATGTTTAAGTGTCTGTAGGAAATGGAAAACAAATAGCGAACATCATGAAAAATCAGATAATTTTGTGCCTAAGTTTCTGGACTTGCTCTGTTGCTTCTGATAGCTTCTAGTCAGTGACTAGAAGGGTTTGTTGCATTAATAGAAACCTACGTCAGTTTGGAGAATTGTTTTTCTTTTTTCTTTTTTTGGGCTGGACAATCTTGAAGACAGATGAGATGAGTTTCATTCTATACGAAATACCCTGAAACATGCATCTATGGCCTGTTATTGAGGATTTCCCTTTAACATAACATAGATAAAAGTGAGAACCTCTAGTATGTCCAGCTTGCTTTGCTCCCTGTGGCTAAAAATGTGCTTGTGTTTCTTTATCTTGGCCCCACCGCAGCAAGCTTACATCTTAAAACATCACACATCCTCAGCTACATCAGAGGTTTGTGCATTCAGGCTGCTTTCACCCAGTGAAATTGAACCTCTTGAATTTGGTGTGGAGATAGACCGATGATCACGCCCAGGGCTTAAAGCTCATCATGTGTTTTTGTTTATGAGAGTCCAAGGGAACCTGAAAATAGACTCCACTGCAAAGCATAAAAAAATAAATAAAGATTTTGGAGCTCCCGCGTTGTGGAAATGCTGTCACTACTCGTTAAAACTGCATTTAGTCCCTTGTTCTTGGGCCTTGATCAGAACTATTGTACTGGAGTCGGTCCCTGGCTCTTCTATTAATGGTTCATATCCAAAACATTATGAACCAAACTTGGCAACAGTTTCTGCCATCAAGTAAAAAAAAGTTGTTGTGACTTTTTTTCTTGCCGCGTAATTTCTCCTTCGTGTACAATCAACACTTGAAGCTGTGAAAAAGTTCAATAAAGACAGCAAATCAAAAACAATGCACATGCATAGGGCTTAACTTTTCTAAGCCAACACTAATTTCTGTTTAGAGCTGCAAATCTTAGTGTGTCTGTGCACAATGCTGTGTATTTTCCATTTCTTCCACAATGGAAGGCATGTCATTTGAAGTAATTATCATTATCATTGTCAGATCGTATGTCTGGTGGCATTAGCAGAGGAAGAAATCTGATCCAGAAGAGTCTGGAGCAGGGATCAAGCTCCTGGACCTAATAGCACACATCTGGGATAAAAGAGTGCTGTGGCATCTCCCTAGCATTCCTCCGGTGTCCCAGATTAGACAGCTCTAGTCTTTTAATGCCCAGTTTCATGTTGTCTTATTGTTTTCAGATGATGGGGAAGGACGTGGATCTCGTCTCCCAACCCTGCTCTCCCCTCTGTTTTCACCAAAGGCAGCAAACTGTCATGGGCGAACGAAGATATGTTTCTCCTTTTCCTGGCAATTTAGAAACATCTGACATAGGCAGTTAGGATGTTACGTTGTCAGAAAATGTGTTGGCTAGACTATTCTGTCGCTTTTCATTCTTTTTCTTATTAACTTATCAGCATTAACTGTGGTGCCCAAGGTCTGAGACAGAACATGTTCAAACACAGAGTGACTGACACTGCCATGGCAAAGAAAAAAGCTTAAACAAAATAAAAGAACTATAGATATAACTTTGGCAGATCTCCCCCATCAGGGTGCATCCTTGTGAAGCACGGCTTCCAGTGCTGCTGTTATTTGACTTTTGCCTGAAAGCCCCTTAAGATCAGATATATTTGTGCTTTTGTGATTCCACGTTTAATGTATGCAAAGAGCAAATGTAAACTTGTATGACAAATGAATGCATCTTTAATGTTGAGGGTTTTTTTTTACTTACTTAATGTAATAAGCTCACCATTAAAAATAGAAAGCAGTCATCCTTTCTTGCTTGGAATTTCTGTGGTTAATGTGAGGCTGTCAACTAAACTAATGCTCTAATATTCTCAGTCTTGTATTTATTGTGAGTGCTTTCAGTTGTGAGAACATTAACTAAATATGTAGTTATATTATTTTTTACAATCATTACATATTTGGACAATGACCCTTTTCTTGTAATTTTCTCTCTTTATACCATTACAGTGTTTTTGAAACAGTCCAGATGTGACTGAAGGCACTTTCAGTTTCAAATCAGACTTAACAAAGTATTGCAGTAACTGTGTTAATTACAGTTACTGTAATTACAGCTATTTTTATTTTTTTATTATTATTATTATTTATATAAGAATTGCACCGATTTGTAAAGACAGTTCCTCATTTCCTTATGTCTGTCAGTGTTAAGACTGCCAGTGGATTCAGTGTCCATTGTTCATGTGACTGCTGGATTTTGAAGTGTACAGGGCTATACTCTCTGCTCAGATTCATTCAAACAGAACTGCAAAAGTGATCTGACCGTGCTTTACAGTGCAAATGGATAATGACCCAAAGCATATTCCAAAAGCAACCAAAGAGTTTCTCTAGCTAAGGAGTCAAAGGAGCTTGCAAAGAAAAGCGTCTGGACTTCTTTAAGTTGCTTGAAGACGTTTCACCTCTCATCCAAGAAGCTTTTTCAGTTCTAAGGTCAAATGGCAGAGAGTCCCAGATTTAAACCCAGTGGGAGTTTCCCCCCAAAGAGGGACAAAAGGACCCCCTGATGATCCTCTAATCACATGAGCCAAGGTGTGAAAACGGGTGTGGGTCCCAATCAGCCAGGGTTTCGGGTGAGCTCATTGTGAAACCTGGCCCCACCCTATCATGCGAATTCCTGAGATCAGATGGCCCAGGATGTGAGTGGGCGTTAAGGCGTTTGGGAAGGGAACTCAAAACTGGATTATAGATGGCAGAGAGTTGGTGTCGGAAACCCCCGCCTCTGTTCAAAGATGGTCGCTCACAGTGGACATAGATGGCTTCTTTCACTCCTCTTTCAAATCATCTGTCCTCTCTGTCCAAAATGTGAACATTGGCATCCTCGAAAGAGTGACCTTTAACCTTAAGATGCAGATGGACTGCTGAGTCTTGTCCTGTGGAGGTGGCTCTTCTGTGTTGTGCCATGCGCTTATGAAGTGGCTGTTTGGTCTCTCCGATGTAGAGGTCTGGGCATTTCTCGCTGCACTGTACAGTATACACTACATTATTAAGTCTGTGTTTTGGCGTTTTGTCTTTCGGGTGAACCAGTTTTTGTCTGAGCGTGTTGCTGAAGTAAACTGGGATGTTGTGCTTAGAGAAAACTCTCCTGAATTTTTCTGATACACCGGCCACATAGGGGATGACAATGTTGTTGCATCTGTCTTTCTTATCCTCCCTCGCTGGTGTCTGATCTTCTTTTCTGTTACCCCAAGTTTTTGTTCCAGATGGAGGTGGGAGTCAAACAGGAGGTACTGGTCCGTGTGTGTGGGCTTCCGGTAAACTTCAATGTTGAGGTTGCCGTTCTCTTCAATGTGCACAGCGCAGTTCAGGAAAGGCAAACAGTTGTCCTTTGTGTCTTCCCTGGTGAACTTGATGTTTTTATCCACAGCGTTAATGTGCGCAGCGAAGGATTACACTTCTTGTGTCTTGATTTTGACTCAGGTGTTGTCTACATATCTGTACCAGTGGCTGGGTACTCTTCCTTTGAAAGAGCCAAGAGCCTTCCTTTCCACTTCCTCCATGTAAAGGTTGGCTACAATAGGTGACACGGGGGAGCCCATGGCACAGCCATGTTTTTGTCTGTAGAAGCCTTCGTTGTATTTGAAATATGTAATGGTGAGGCAGAGGTCTAACAGTGTGCAAATCTGATCGGGTGTGAAGTTGGTCCTGTCCTCCAAGGAGCTGTCTTCTTGTAGTCGTTTTCTGACAGTCTCCACTGCCTCCGTGGTGGGTATGCAAGTGAAGAGAGAGACTACATCAAAGGACACCATGGTTTCATCTGGATCCAGGGTAAGTTTCTGGACCTTGTCGGTGAAGTCGGTGGAGTTCTTGATGTGGTGTGGGGTGTTCCCCACGAGAGGTCCAAGGATGGTAGCAAGGTGTTTTGCAATGTTGTAAGTGGCTGAGTTTATGCTACTGACTATGGGTCTGAGTGGGACCCCTTCCTTGTGGATTTTAGGAAGTCCATAAATGCAGGGTATGGCATCCCCTGGATAAAGGCAGTGATATGTGAGGCGGTCAATGATTTTGTCCTTTTCAAAGTCTTGAAGGCAAGCTATAACTTTTTTTTTTCTCCAAGCACGACATCCCAGTTTACTTCAGACCCAACAACACACTCAGACAAAAACTGGTTCACCCGAAAGACAAAACTCCAAAACACAGACTTAACAATGGATCATCGGGGCGTCCTTTTGTCCCACTTTGGGGGGAAACTCCCACTGGGTTTAAATCTGGGACTCTCCGCCATTTGACCTTAGAACTGAAGAAGCTTCTCGGATGAGAGGTGAAACGTCTTCAAGCAACTTAAAGAAGTCCAGATGCTTTTCTTTGCAAGCTCCTTTGACTACGATGACCTGGATGACTGAGAACCTTCACAGAATCTAGGTAAGGAAATGGATTATTCTTGCATGGTCAAAAGCTGTGGTTCTATAGAGCATGCTTTCAGAATTCTTGTGGAATTGCAGAAGGCAGTTACACTAAAGGCCTGCGGAGCATATGAAGGACATGTACATAGTGATGTGCATAGGTTTTAGATGCCAGGCAGTCAGTAACTGCAAGAGATTCCAACCAAGTTTTTATCCAAATCAAGTATTAAAAACAGACCTTATATTATTATGTTAGTTTTTCCACTTACTTTTGAGCCCGTGAAACATCTTGATTGTCTGATTTCAAATCAGCTGTGGTAGTGTACAGAGGCAAAATTACAAAAAAGTGTTTTATTGTCCAAATATTCATGAACTTAAATGTATGTGACAAAAATGAGGCTAGATGGTCCAAGTACTACATAGAGAAAATCATGTCAGTACTTCACAAACACCCAAGGCACTAAAAGTACACCTTGAGTTTTTACTTATCACTTAATTGTACACATTCCCCAGTCAAAGTGTGGATTATGTGTGGGTGCTTCAATTAACCAGGATTTAACCACCATTTAAGAAACCAAAAATAGTCTAGGTATTTTTGTGCATTTTTGCATCAACTTGTAAACTAAGCGACCGAAAATCAGCTGGTTGTAACCCTAACCTGCATGAGTGAGGGGGAAAAATCTAATCACAAGCTGAGTGATCTGTATTTCATCTGCATGTGGATAACTCAAACAATCTTTCCATAAGTTGGGTCTGCATGTATGTATTTGTGAAAGGGCTTTGTGGCTACAGACACATGCTTTCCATTAGCATGAAAACATTAAATTGTATTTATGGTGGTGATAATCTCCCCAAGTCAGACTGATTTACTCAGCTTGCATTTAAAAAAGGGAAAGCAGCAGCATAGCCCCTATTTAGGCCTTAATGTATTTCCTCTGCTGTAAAATTGAAAGTGGCTGCATAGCTAGTGTTTTATGATGCAGTGCAACGCAAATGTAAACTGGAAGGAAACTTCTATGGTTGAAGTCCAGCAGCATGCATCTGTCTTGCATCTGTATTACAACAGACAAAAACAACTGTGGTTGAACTTCCCTGTCAAAGGTCCATTTCTCATTATTTTTCCATCAGTGCCGCAGTACTTTACATAATTATAAAACCAAAGTGGTTTGCTGACCCCATCTATAACTCGTTTGCTCGCTTTCGGAATGAAACATTTTTTTCTACTCCATGATGTTGACAAGAGACATGTTCTGGACTGGGCCCACTGTCAATTAATAGAGACCATGTGTGACATTTATAAAGGGACTTTTGAGGCGACACGGGGATATTATCCAGATCATTTTATATCAGGATGTGAGCTCATTTACTGGTCTGGCACAACAAGAGAATTTGGCTAATTGTGATGCAAGTAAGACGTCAAAAAGACCACAAACGTCCTGTCAGCCGCTGTCAAATGAAAAACAAAATCATTATATGGCTAATCGTTAGTTTCAGTTTGGTATTATTACACCTCTCAGATTAGATAATTATATTTGTTAAAATGGAAAGTATGGCTTGTTTATGCGATGTTCTTTTAGCAGCCTCATCGTGAAATTTCACACATGCCGATCATGTTTCTTACTTTACACATGTTTTGAAGTAATGTGTGATTTTACCTTCAACCAAACACACTTGAGAATATACTTCTGTAGGCTTTTATAAGTATTCAATTGTCAGACTTTCAGTTTGTTTTTTCTCTCATTTTTTGAGGATAAAAGGAAAATTCTAGCTGTGATGCGTTGGATTGTATACCATCCTCACTCAGAGGGAGTTATTTTAGATTTCAATTTCAAACGCTGCTACTTTGGTCTGTACAGTACAGAACTCAGTGTGCCCTCTCATCCCATAACATATGGATCTGGGTAAAGTTGCAGTGTAACCCAACACAGACAGTGAGCTAAAGTGCTTTTTTCCAAGTACCACATGTATTAAGTTACTGCACATTGAACAGTGCAGAGGTAGCCTCGGGGCAGCTAAACCCTGGACAACAGGTACTTTTTAAGGAGTAAGTTTGCTCCACAGTGTCTCATTCTCTCACTTTCATTTCTTAGATGTCTTTAACCCCCGAACTCTTCCACGGCATGCATTTTTAATTTCTCTTTGATATATGGGCTGATTGGGGCCTGATAAATGTAAAAACAAAGAATTAGCAGATTTTTATTTTTTTTTAACCTAATTTTAGTTTCTAAGAAAAATGAGAGCCACATATGAGGATATTCATTTAAAATTTCGATAGAACAGTTGCAGTATAATGTCCTCGTAAGTGGATATCAGGCCCTTGTAGAGCAAAATTGAGTATTTTGGTCTAAGTAACCCAAAATATGATGTCCACATATGTGGATGCCAGGTCCTAGGAGGTTAAAGCATTTTTAAAGGCAGAAAGTGAAGAAAGCAAGTAATGAAACTTTCACGCATTCTTTCAGACTGCCCTTCAGTCTGTGGGCAGAGATGAAAAAAGTGTGTTCTTAGGTGGTTTCCAAACATTTTCATGAGGTTTTGTGTTAGTGTGACTGATTCAATTTGGCAGGATTCAACCAATTTCAATGTACTTTTCTAACATCTTTATAAGATTATTGAGATTTGGACATCTAGTGAGCTGCACAGGTGGTCCTTGTATACAGTGAATGTATCAAAGATGCCCCAATGTTCCGCTTCAGTACTAATTTTGCAACTAGCAGGCATCTTTTGTCCTTAAGGATCTACAGCAGTTTCCTGCACGACATCCTCCGCGATGTGCCTGAAAGTTAAAGCTACCTACACACGCAATTGTTCTCACTGTACCTGATGTTCAACTTTTACTCAAGCTTTTTTTTTAGCTTTCGGTGTACTTTTGACAGTAGCTGTATTTCCCTATTTTTGCTATAGGGTAGGGGATTTGTATGTGGAAGCTGTGGATTAGGCGACAGAGTGTTTTTTTTAACTTTTCAGTATAGCTGTTTAAGATATGGTTTAAGAATCAGAATCAGAAAGGGGTTTATTGCCAAATGTTGAGCAGGTTTACAACATTAGGAAATTGCTGCGGTGCTTCAGTGCAAACATAGTGTCATAAATAGCACTTAAATAGACATGAAAAAATAAAAGTAGGGATAAGAATTAAAAGTGCTACGTAGAAAGATATGTGCATGAGATATACATGAGATATATACATGAGAATAAGAATTATGAGTGCTACGTTGAAAGATATATACATGAGTGCAGATGGTGATCAGTGCCAAACATGGAATGATGCAGTGAACACAGCGTAGGGTCATGTGTTAGTGGCGGGGACACTCATATGGTTATTGTTCATGTGTCCAACAGCAGAGGGGAAGAAACTGTTCTTATGGCGAGAGGTCCTGGTGCGAATGGACTGGAGCCTCCTGCCTGAGGGGAGCAGGTCAAACAGACTGTGTCCAGGGTGAGAAGGGTCAGCTGAGATCCGAGCTGCACGCCGCAATGTCCTGGAGGTGTACAGGTCCTGCAAAGATGGGAGTCTGCAGCCAATCACCTTCTCAGCAGAGCGCACAACACGCTGCAGTCTCTGTTTGTCCCTGATAGTGGCTCCAGCGTACCACACGGTGATGGAGGAGGTGAGGATGGACTCGATGATTGCAGTGTAGAATTGCATCATCGTCCGTGTTGGCAGGTTGAATTTCTTCAGCTGCCTCAGGAAGTACATCCTCTGCTGGGCTTTCTTAATGACGGAGGTGATGGTGGGCTCCCACTTCAGGTCCTGGGTGATGGTGGTACCCAGGAAGCGGAATGAGTCCACAGAGGTGATGGGGGTGTCAGTCAGGATGATGGGGGGGAGTGGGGCTGTGTGCTTCCTGAAGTCCACAATAATCTCCACTGTCTTCTGGGCATTCAGCACCAGGTTGTTGTGGCTGCACCAGGACACCAGACGTTCAACCTCCCTCCTGTAGGCAGACTCATCCCCGTCCGAGATGAGTCCGATAACGGTGGTGTCATCTGCAAACTTGATTAGCTTGACAGACTGGTGGGTGGAGGTGCAGCAGTTGGTGTACAGGGAGAAGAGCAGAGGTGAAAGAACACAGCCCTGAGGGGAGCCGGTGCTGATGGTCCGGGAGTCCGAGACATTCTTTCCCAGCCTCACATTTTGTTTGATGTCCATCAGGAAGTCAGTGATCCACTGACAGATGGAATCAGGCACATTCATCTGGGAAAGTTTGCCTCGGAGAAGGTCTGGAAGGATGGTGTTGAAGGCAGAGCTGAAGTCCACAAACAGGATCCTGGCGTAGGTTCCTGGGGAGTCCAGATGCTGCAGGATGAAGTGTAGGGCCATGTTGATGGCGTCGTCTACAGACCTGTTGGCTCTATATGCAAACTGCAGGGGGTCCAGGAGGGGGGCCGTGAGGGTCCTGAGATGGGAGAGAACTAGGCGCTCAAAAGACTTCATGACCACAGATGTCAGAGCCACGGGTCTGTAGTCATTTAGTCCAGTGATCCTAGGTTTCTTGGGGACAGGGATTATGGTGGAGGACTTGAAGCAGGCAGGCACATGACATGCCTGCAGTGAGGAGTTGAAAATGCCAGAAAACACTGGGGTCAGCTCGTTTGCACAGTGTCTGAGGGTGGCAGGAGACACACCGTCTGGGCCGGGAGCTTTCCGAGCATTCAGGTTCTTAAACTGCTTCCTCACATCTGCTTCATGAATATGAAGAGTTGTGGTGGGAGGAGGTGGTGTGAAATCCTCTTTTGTGTGGGGTGAGGAGGGGGGTGTTGTAGGTGAACAGTTTGAAGGTGGTGATGGCTCTATGGAGGGGGGAGAGGTGGGGGAATTAGTGTCCAAAGTGCCTTTATTGTTGGGGCCGTTGGAGGTGTGAAGGCTGCCTGATGGCTCGTCAAAACGGCAGTAGAAGTCGTTAAGGGTGTTGGCTAAGAGCAAGTCATCAGTGGAGTGGGGGGTTTTAGGCTTGTAGTTTGTGATATTCCTAAAACCTTTCCACACAGAGGCCGAGTCATTCTCTGAGATCTGCTGCTGCATCTTCTCAGAGTGCTGATGTTTAGCAATGTCCACTTCTTTAGTGAACCTGTACTTGGCCTCTCTGTAGCAGTCCCTGTCTCCGCTTCTGAACGCCTTTCTCTTTTCCAGCCACAGCTTTTTGAGTTTAGGAGTAAACCAGGGTTTGTCATTGTTATAACTCACCCTGGTGCGTGATGGCACAATGCTGTCCTCACAGAAGTGGATATAGGAGGTGACAGTGTCCGTAAACTCGTCCAAGCTGTTAGAAGCAGCCTTCAATGTGTCCCAGTCTGTGGTCTCCAAACACGTGCGAAGCTCCTCCACAGCCTCGTTGCTCCACAGTTTTTTAGTCCTCACGACAGGTTTGGAGAGCTTCAGCCTCTGTCTGTACGCGGGGATTAGGTGGATCATGACGTGGTCAGAAAGTCCGAGTGAAGCGCGGGGTCATGGACCCCGAGATTGGTTCTGTGATTCATGATGGATGGATGGATGGATGGATGGATGGATGGATGTTCCTTCCTACTTGCACCACCCATTACCGTCTCATTTTGAGTTTATTCCTTTGTTTGCCGTGACTGCATTTGATTGGACCATGTTGACGTTCCACATACCACTTGTAGACTGAACTAACATTGGATAGTTATCCAACCCTCCATCTGGTGAGGAATTTAAAACTAAAGCATTCCTTTTCACAATCATACAAAGTCATGCAGTAATACTGTCACCACTGGAATCTTCCTAACAGAATGGACACTCACCAGTCTCAGTGAAGCTCCAGTCAAAAATGTTCCTCATAGATATTTTCGACCATAATTCAAGCATGGAAACGTCTATTTTTTAAGTAACTTGTGTCATTGCTCAGCTGTACCACTTGTACGTGTTAGTTGGTTTCACTATTCTGAGGATGTGCACACCCAAAAGGGCTGCATGCTGATTTGTCATCCATTATGCTGATGTATGTGCTTCTTTTTTCTTTCACAACATGTGGCTCTGATTATAACCGAGTTGTGCAAGGAGTCAGTATAGGCTCAAGAGCATAAAACCATAAAATTTGATCTTTTTTATCCTTGTTTAGTAAATGAGAGCCATTTGAGATATGGCCACATCTCACTGGGATATTATCTGGATTTAAATGGCCACTACACATTTTCTCTTACAGACCCGAAGTAAACAAAATCATTGTGCCTCACTCACACATGAGTGTTCATACCAAAATGGGAGAATAGATTGTCATCACTTCACAAAACTAAAATTCTAAAATGAACTGACATGTTGTTCTTGTGTTCCACATTGATGGTAAACATCTTGTGAATAACATCGCTTCGTTTTAGTGGTTTGGCTAAAAAAAGAATCTGAGCTCGGCGCTGCCACTTTCATCAAAATTAGGTTGTTTGATTAATGACCCAGGGCCCAACACGGGAAGTTTAGACCAACTACAGTCATTTCAAGGCTACACATTCCAATAAATAAATGACAAAACATTTTTTATCTAACCTTTTAAAAATCTGTAATTACAAAAAAAGAAGAAGAAGAATTAAGTATACTTTATTTTACACTAATGCAGGAAAACAATATCCATCAGTCTGTGTTCTGATGATATCATCACTAATAAATCCAATCTGGTATTTTTCATAGAAAAGTCTGTCAATTTGGGAAAACAATCAAGAAACTGTGCCCAAAAACTGTAGTGTAAAAATTCCCACATGAAGCGGAGACATTCAGAAGTTTTGGCTTGGTGTGTTCAGGTCAACAGTTTACTGGCGACACATGTAAGAGTTTGATGTCTGTTTTCATTGTTTAACATAAAAGTGGAGAAATTCTCCAAAAGAGTTTGTGATGTGGTCGCATTTTTTAATGTCATGGTTTTAGTGCAAAGATGGAATTCAGTAGAATAATCACCAGGGCAACATTTGTATTTCTGTGTCTGCACACTAACTGTGAATGTGAACGTTTATGTTTGCGTGTGTGTTTGTAGTCTTCCTGTGGTCAGATTGTTATGGGATGAGCAGGGGAGTTTTCCAGCACTATGCTTGATTCAGTTAAGATGGCTGGGAGATATTCCACTCTCATGACATACCAGCTTCCAACACATGTGGTTCGCTGTCTCCATTTTTTCTTTTGTGTGTGTGTGTGTGTGTGTGTGTGTGTGTGTGTGTGTGTGTGTGTGTGTGTGTGTGTGTGTGTGTGTGAGAGAGAGTGTGTGAGAGAGAGAGAGAAAAGAAACACCTAGAGCAGGAGAAAAAGGGTGAACGCTGTTGCATATAAAGATTTTTTTTTTACTTGCAGGCAGAAACAGGTCTTCTCCAACTCACATATGTGGTCAAGGTGTGTGTGGCTGAGGGTTCTGCGCTTACAGGAATCGGGTTATGATGCACACATCACAGGTTGCAGCTGATTCTGTACTTTACATTGCAACAAACAAGATAGCTTAAAACTAAGCAACCACTAAAATAATAGATCAAAAGTTCTGAGATACTCACACAGAAAGCACTTTGACTCAGCTCTGCGTGCTAAAAGCCCGGGGGGAGAGAAAACGAAGTGCAATTTTTGTTTGTAATATTGGAAGAATAAATAATCCACAGTAATTACAGTCAAAGGTAAACACTTCACAGCAACAGAGATGATGTCCAAGCTCTGCAGAAGCAGAGGAATAGTAATGGAGTGGTGCATTATCTGGGTACTTTCATACATAGTCTGGATAAATGTGGCGAGTAGTGATTTTTCTCGCAGAGCTACAACCAAAAGGTCTTTCTTTAAGTGTGGAAGCACAGTGAGAAGATAAGAAGTGGGGTCCAGGAAAATGATAGTTATGATAGATAGTCCTGTTGTGTAATCATCTATGGCTATAAGTTTACTCAGTGTAGAGTTGATGCACACCCTTATCCATAACATAAAACTATCCCAGATCCAAAAAGTAAATATGTTTTTCAGACTTTACTATAGTGCTCATAGTTTGAGTTATTTTCTTCCATGAATTACATCGTTTCCTTGTTACCCAGAAACGGATGTAGAGGCAGACTCAAAATCGCATCAGTGAGCTAACAATGTATAGTAAACATGAACATATTGCTGTTGTACTGATAACAACGCCACACGGTTCAGCTAGTAGCACAAGGATTTCATCATTTGTGCCACCACGCTGAAAGCACTCTGCAGTTCGTTCATTCGTGACCTTGCAGCTGTAGCACTGGTAGCTGACGCCTTCCACCATCTGAAGCAACGACATGATGTAACCTCACAGCAGTTCCTGATAGGCAGAGTGGAACGTGAAATTTGAAGTTATTATATCTTGACGTATTAACTTGAAATTTCGAGTTATGGGTGGAAAAAAATAAAAACGTTTCAGCAGCAGAAACAAGCTCGCATGCAAACTATTCCAAGTCAGCTGATTCAGTCAATGTAGCCGTTAACCTCCTATCTTACCAAGATTTATAGAATCTGTAGTTATTAAAAGAAAAGTAAGTCTGGATTGTGAACTTACACCATTATCACTCACACAAATTCAAATGTAACGCGTGCATGTTCATATGCACGTTTTAATAGTCACCACAGGGTTTCAGTTTTAAGAATTAGTGTGTATAATGTAGACACACAGATAGTACAGAGGCATTTTGGGACAACCTGCCCTTATTCTCAATCATCAACACAGCTTCCAAAATAAAACACTTTGTGACAGCACTAATGAAGGACAGATTAAAAAAATGAAGAGATGTCAGGGGGGGGAAAGGAGAGAAGAAGTGCATGGAGAGGGGAAAGAGGAATTGAGTTTTAAGAAGAATATAAGGAGAAGAGACAGTGTGGATTTAAAAAGTCCAATCTGTGAGGATACGCTCTTATTACTAATGAGGGGCAGATGACAGCAGTGGGGGGTGAAAGTATTGAACACAGTATTAAACGTTCTTTTCATCACTTTAGCTGTTGACGTGACAGAAATATAACTAAATATCAGTAAAAACAAAGTGTGAGCGTCAATATGTAACTAACCTACGAAGATGAATTGGTTTCACTGCCACTGCCTCAAAAACACCACACACACAGCTGACTTAGAGACCGCCAGTCTGAGATATCTGGATTGGTTTGTGGGAAGAAAGTAGAAACTCCAGGATTGCCCCAAAACTGCAAGGGATGTTCTGCTGAACAAGGCAGTTACAACACCACCGTGCCGCTGTGGAGCTGCGCAAAGGCAACCAGCAGTTTGAATTGATGGATGTGATTTTGTGTGCATGACACAGTGAAAGCACCATCTGTATTTTCTTCATCTGTGCAATGTGCGCGGCGCACGTCCAAATGTTTTGGATGGAATGAGATGGAGCGAAAACAAAAGGAACGACGGCCAAAAGAAAAGAAAGGAATTGTAATTCTATTTTAATTGTTTGTGTTTTTTCTGAGCATCAGTTTTCGAGTTCACTTTAGCCTTTTTCAACCCAGCGTGAAACCCAACTTACCAATGAAGTAATAAGAAGAGAAAAGAAAAACCTTTCAAATTTAAAAACAAGTCCTTACCAAGCCTTACGAAATACATTTATTAACCTACCAAAATACTTTTCTTTTGCATTAATTCTACTAAAAATCAATTCTTAATAATTGGAAATTCTACCAGCTATTTGACATGCCAGATTTATTAAGGAGCAAACAGCATTGCGTCAAAAACAGTTGCTTAGAAGTGAGTGACAAACAGCCCGTTTGTTTCACTGACTTTTAAGGAATACTTTTATTATAACATAAAATTATAAACAGGTTTGTATGTTATATGGCTGACACTCAGTTTTCATGTCACTGCTTAATTTTAGTTTTGCATCCTTGTAATGGCGTCTTTTCGTGGTCGGTCTGTCTTTATAAATGTTGAGCTCAAGAGGTTAAATAAAGTGAATGAATTAAAAATGTCTCTTTGATTCAGGGTTTATACTGAGTAGTGCAGAATAATTACATTGCACATAAAAAAAGAACGTTTTAACACTGTTATATGCAGTCCCATAGAAATCCAACTGAAGCCTTAATGCTTTTATTGCTTCTATTGTAGTCTTAGTTTCCTGTTCTTAGCTTGTGGCAGCCTGTATGTTCCTCCGTTTCAAGGCTCCACATGTGTGTTCAGACACATTCTTCTACATAACTTGGTTTCAATAAGCGGTTTTTTGAGTTACTGTTGCCTTCTTATCAGCTTGAAGCAGTCTGGCCATTCTCCTCAACGAGGCAGACTGGATATCCTTTCAGATCGTTCTCTGTAAAGATGTTTGTGCGGGAAAATCCCAGCAGGTCAGCAACCCATCCGTCACCAAAAACAAGCCATGTTCTAAGTCACTTAAATCTATTTTCTTCCTCATTCTGATGATCAGTTCGAGCAGGTCTTCTTGACCATGTGGCTCATTAGAGATTGGCTAGTGAGCACATATTAGTAGATATGAAATGGATTACTTGTTAAGTTAGAGATATATTTTTTATTTTTGGCAGGTGGGGCAGAAAGATTCTTTATAAACGCTGGTGTGACCACGAGAGTATGTTTCTTGGGGTTTGCTTCCTTTCTTCTTTTACTGCCTCTCTGCATGCAGTTGTTTTTACTCTGATGTCCAACCAAGCTCTAAATCAACATCAGTGCTATATATTACAGAAAATGATTCCACCTTTAAGCTTATGCCAGAGATACTGAAGCTCCCCTCTCCTTTCCTGAACATTAAAACCACATTTTCTATCTAAGCTAAACTTTACCTTAACAGCATGAGACAGCTATATGAGATCTATGGTTAAGTTTTAAACTAATATGTCATGATGTATTTTGAAATACCAAAACATTTGTTCATTGTGTTCAGACCCACTGAAGTTTCATTTAAAGTCCTCGGGTCTTTAAAATAAATGACATTACATATGATGCATGTGTGTCCACAGCAGATAATGCATCAGATCAGTGCTGAAGAGCATTAAAAGCTTTCTCCTGTCTCTGTAAACATACGGCCCATTATCAAAGCAGCTAAACATCACTGAGAACATTTTACTGAAACCTGCCTGATGTGGACCGTCAGCCAACAGAACCTCAGAGCATCAGGTCACAGAATACAGTAATTGTCCAAGACCAGAACATTTTACACACACATTAAGTAAATTATTAACAAAGCTGGAAGGGTTAGCCAGTGGAGACCAACTGGGAAGATGAATCAAGCTGTTTAGGTTTAAGACAGCCTGATGGGTTTCTAAGGTAGAAGACAAACTACTGTCTGATGAGTCACACTGCAACATAAAAGTGTTCTTTTTTACTGTAGTGATTTCCAAACCGATTGTGTTTAAGGACACCTCAAAAAGCCTTTTTTTAATTTTCACTTTAAACCAAACACAATGGATGGAAAGATGGAAAACAGTTCTGAAACATTTAGGAGTGCAAAAAGTTATTAGATGTAAAAGCTTTTAGGTTCTGCTCTTTTTCCAATCACCAAGCTCAGATTTCTTCAAGTTTTATTTCTTCTATTGCAGTATTATTTAGACACTTTTCACTAAAACAATGCTGACGTTTAGTAAGTGTCTTATAATGGAATTATTAACCTTTCGATTCAGGAGTTGCAAAAACTGTTATTGGTTACTTTAGTGTGTTTTAAGATAAAAACATGATGACAACATTTTCATCTAAATAAGGCATCAAAATTAGCTTGATATAGATTTAAAAGTATTCTCTTCACCTTCAACACAGACTATGACTGAATAACTGGATTTATTTATAAATGTCTAAATTATGATGAACAGGAGAAAAAAAAATCCTTCCATTTACTTTAGCTGTCTAGTGTGTTATTCACTAAATATACTCATAAATATGTATATACACATGCATATATGTTATTAAATAAAGTTTTTCTTTTAATTATGATAAAAAAAATATGCATGTAGACAACTAATCTGAAATGCAGATGTGCCATGTGTGATATTTAATGTTTCATGTCGACTTGTTTTATATTTTTTTATCTGTCAGAAAGAAGACAGAATAAAAAAGGAGGACTTGGAAAGAAGAAGGAACGAAAACGGCTACGACTGCACACCAGCGACAGCGTTGGCAACTCAACAGAACAACCACAGGGGAGCAAAGACATCATGGAGATCCCTGAGGGGGAGACAGACACGATGTAACATGGAACATATATGAAAATATGTCATAAATCCGTATCGTTTCCAAGCGGTCAGAAGCATAAATCGAGACTGAACTAAAAGTTCCTAAGAGGTCGTGCTTTTCACTAGTGTATTAAAACTGTCTAAAGTAGCAGCTTGGTGCGAGGAAAACTCTCCCTTCACCAGGTAAAGCAACCATTAACCTGCCTCCTTGGACTGAAATCCTCCCCAAAAAAAAAAAAAAAAAAAAAAAATTTGCTAATTTCAAGCTTCCCATGCAGGAGCAACATATGAACCATCTGTTACGTTCCCCTGAGGGGTCTAGGCGGGGAGGGGGAAGTAACAAAAGTGACCGGGTCAGAAAAAGGAGTCAGGGAGGCAAAACAGTTAAATAAAACAGTTTTATTGAAGTAATTCAACTAAAAGAGACGGACAAGCCGTTATCACCATAAAAGAAACAAACAAAAACTCAGGCGTCGGTCAGTAAGGCAAAAAGTCAAAAGGAAAACGCAGCTCACTAGCTGACAACCACAAAACACAGCTCACCAGCTGGAAACACCACAAAAACACTCAGCTCACTAGCTGTAAACCACACAAATGGCACTCTGGCCCAGAGCTCACCTTTCCCTGGGCTTAAATCTCCTTGATTACTGACGAGAGTCAGCTGCACAAAAGGGAAAGGTGGCACCTCAGGCAGAAGAGGTAGTGTGACACGCCCACACAGGCGCCTTCAGGAGGAGGCCCTGCTAGGGCCGTAACACCCCCTCCCATAAATACAAACCCGTGGTTCGTCAAATGATTATGATAACCAAAACAACTAATCAAGTCCGTAACCATCGCATCAACAAATCGCAGGCTTTCCACCTACCAAACCCCATAGCAACGGTTAGGCATTTCCTGCGGAAGCTGCCAACCCCATCTCAGTGGGTTCACAACATTGACCGAGAGTGGCCCCAGACCCTCGAAACAGTGTCCCATGTGATAGCCAGGGCTTTGGACCATCACATGTGGAGAACACAGCAGGCAGTCAGAAGACCTTACTGCAACAGTTTTCAGACGATTGCTCAGGTCACGGGTACAGGCATGTTTGTTAGTCAGGGGTGCAGGTCTGAGTGGTGGTGTTATACATGATCTGTCCACCTGCAGGTCATGTTGAGGAACGGGGACATTGTCAACCAGCAGCAGCTCAGGGTTAGGTGACCTCTCACACTGACTACATGACACGATTGAGCAATTATGCTCCAAGTGTAGCCTTTTACTAGGCCTGGCAACCTTGTCGGTTTGAGAACCACGACTAGCTTTTCTCAAAGCAGGCACTTGTTGCTTTGAGTCGGCTTTCCGTTTGAGTTTCAATTTTGAACAGTCAGCAATGAGGTGTCCAGGGTTGTGGCAGAAGAAACAAAGCTTTGTTTTGGGTCTCGAAACCACAACTTTTTCAGCCTTGTTAGCTGGCTCCCTCCTAGCTCTCCAAGATGTGTTACCGTGAGAAGGGATGTCACATTCCACCGCGTTTGTTTTATGAGTTAGGGTAAACCCATCCGCCAGTATGGCAGCCTGCTGTAGAGTGGAAACCCTTTGCTCACTTAAATAACAAGAAATAGACTCAGGAACAGAGTTTTTGAAATCCTCCACAAGCATGAGTTCACGTAACGACCCCAAACTGTTAACCTGGCTTGCAGAGCACCACCTACCAAAAAGCTTTGCCTTCTCCCGAGCAAAGTCAAGGTAGGACTGACCCTGTGCCAACTCCAAACCTCGAAAGTTCTGCCTATAGGCCTCAGGCACAAGTTCATAGGCTTGGAGGACGGCACTTTTAATCTTTTCATAAACTAGGCTGTCCTGCCTAGACAGACCAGAGCAAGCTTCCTGAGCCTTAGCTGTGAATTTACACAGCAACATCACCCCCCACACATCTTCAGGCCACTGTAATGCAGTTGCTATGCTTTCAAACACACTGAAGAAGCTCTCAACACTGGATTCACAGAAAACGGGAACCAGGTGGATGTTACTGCTTACAAACGAGCTTCTAGACACCTGTGCACTGATGGCTTCATCAGCCATTTTGGGGGCCGGAGAAGGGTTAGAAAACACCCTAATTAGGACACTACCACACCTGTCTGCCAACTCACACAGACTACCCAAAAATTAACCGATTAATGGAAAACTACACAACTTACCTCTTGCAGTATACACTAAACAAACACAACTTACCCAGTTCCTAAGCACAACAAACTTTACCTATCTTCTGGAGCGTGCCGGGCTCGAGGCAACTTGAAAGGCGAAACTTCAGCGACTGGAGCCCTGAATTGCCTACCCCCAACAGGGAACTAATCCCCGCCCAGGATTACTCCGAAAATAAAAAAGGCAAAACAACAAAAGAGTGCCCGAAGGAAGAACTTAAAACAAAGCTCAGCTGGACACTCACCTAACTAAACTGGGAAGTTGAATCTCCAAAGGTAAAAAACAGCCAGATAATCAAAAACCAATTCCAACTCAAAACTCCCTTTTCAACGATCCCGGACGAGCCCCCACTTGTTACGTTCCCCTGAGGGGTCTAGGCGGGGAGGGGGAAGTAACAAAAGTGACCGGGTCAGAAAAAGGAGTCAGGGAGGCAAAACAGTTAAATAAAACAGTTTTATTGAAGTAATTCAACTAAAAGAGACGGACAAGCCGTTATCACCATAAAAGAAACAAACAAAAACTCAGGCGTCGGTCAGTAAGGCAAAAAGTCAAAAGGAAAACGCAGCTCACTAGCTGACAACCACAAAACACAGCTCACCAGCTGGAAACACCACAAAAACACTCAGCTCACTAGCTGTAAACCACACAAATGGCACTCTGGCCCAGAGCTCACCTTTCCCTGGGCTTAAATCTCCTTGATTACTGACGAGAGTCAGCTGCACAAAAGGGAAAGGTGGCACCTCAGGCAGAAGAGGTAGTGTGACACGCCCACACAGGCGCCTTCAGGAGGAGGCCCTGCTAGGGCCGTAACACCCCCTCCCATAAATACAAACCCGTGGTTCGTCAAATGATTATGATAACCAAAACAACTAATCAAGTCCGTAACCATCGCATCAACAAATCGCAGGCTTTCCACCTACCAAACCCCATAGCAACGGTTAGGCATTTCCTGCGGAAGCTGCCAACCCCATCTCAGTGGGTTCACAACATTGACCGAGAGTGGCCCCAGACCCTCGAAACAGTGTCCCATGTGATAGCCAGGGCTTTGGACCATCACATGTGGAGAACACAGCAGGCAGTCAGAAGACCTTACTGCAACAGTTTTCAGACGATTGCTCAGGTCACGGGTACAGGCATGTTTGTTAGTCAGGGGTGCAGGTCTGAGTGGTGGTGTTATACATGATCTGTCCACCTGCAGGTCATGTTGAGGAACGGGGACATTGTCAACCAGCAGCAGCTCAGGGTTAGGTGACCTCTCACACTGACTACATGACACGATTGAGCAATTATGCTCCAAGTGTAGCCTTTTACTAGGCCTGGCAACCTTGTCGGTTTGAGAACCACGACTAGCTTTTCTCAAAGCAGGCACTTGTTGCTTTGAGTCGGCTTTCCGTTTGAGTTTCAATTTTGAACAGTCAGCAATGAGGTGTCCAGGGTTGTGGCAGAAGAAACAAAGCTTTGTTTTGGGTCTCGAAACCACAACTTTTTCAGCCTTGTTAGCTGGCTCCCTCCTAGCTCTCCAAGATGTGTTACCGTGAGAAGGGATGTCACATTCCACCGCGTTTGTTTTATGAGTTAGGGTAAACCCATCCGCCAGTATGGCAGCCTGCTGTAGAGTGGAAACCCTTTGCTCACTTAAATAACAAGAAATAGACTCAGGAACAGAGTTTTTGAAATCCTCCACAAGCATGAGTTCACGTAACGACCCCAAACTGTTAACCTGGCTTGCAGAGCACCACCTACCAAAAAGCTTTGCCTTCTCCCGAGCAAAGTCAAGGTAGGACTGACCCTGTGCCAACTCCAAACCTCGAAAGTTCTGCCTATAGGCCTCAGGCACAAGTTCATAGGCTTGGAGGACGGCACTTTTAATCTTTTCATAAACTAGGCTGTCCTGCCTAGACAGACCAGAGCAAGCTTCCTGAGCCTTAGCTGTGAATTTACACAGCAACATCACCCCCCACACATCTTCAGGCCACTGTAATGCAGTTGCTATGCTTTCAAACACACTGAAGAAGCTCTCAACACTGGATTCACAGAAAACGGGAACCAGGTGGATGTTACTGCTTACAAACGAGCTTCTAGACACCTGTGCACTGATGGCTTCATCAGCCATTTTGGGGGCCGGAGAAGGGTTAGAAAACACCCTAATTAGGACACTACCACACCTGTCTGCCAACTCACACAGACTACCCAAAAATTAACCGATTAATGGAAAACTACACAACTTACCTCTTGCAGTATACACTAAACAAACACAACTTACCCAGTTCCTAAGCACAACAAACTTTACCTATCTTCTGGAGCGTGCCGGGCTCGAGGCAACTTGAAAGGCGAAACTTCAGCGACTGGAGCCCTGAATTGCCTACCCCCAACAGGGAACTAATCCCCGCCCAGGATTACTCCGAAAATAAAAAAGGCAAAACAACAAAAGAGTGCCCGAAGGAAGAACTTAAAACAAAGCTCAGCTGGACACTCACCTAACTAAACTGGGAAGTTGAATCTCCAAAGGTAAAAAACAGCCAGATAATCAAAAACCAATTCCAACTCAAAACTCCCTTTTCAACGATCCCGGACGAGCCCCCACTTGTTACGTTCCCCTGAGGGGTCTAGGCGGGGAGGGGGAAGTAACAAAAGTGACCGGGTCAGAAAAAGGAGTCAGGGAGGCAAAACAGTTAAATAAAACAGTTTTATTGAAGTAATTCAACTAAAAGAGACGGACAAGCCGTTATCACCATAAAAGAAACAAACAAAAACTCAGGCGTCGGTCAGTAAGGCAAAAAGTCAAAAGGAAAACGCAGCTCACTAGCTGACAACCACAAAACACAGCTCACCAGCTGGAAACACCACAAAAACACTCAGCTCACTAGCTGTAAACCACACAAATGGCACTCTGGCCCAGAGCTCACCTTTCCCTGGGCTTAAATCTCCTTGATTACTGACGAGAGTCAGCTGCACAAAAGGGAAAGGTGGCACCTCAGGCAGAAGAGGTAGTGGGACACGTCCACACAGGCGCCTTCAGGAGGAGGCCCTGCTAGGGCCGTAACACCATCTCTCAATCAGATTTTCAAATAATTATCTTTTAGTGATTTTATAGCCACAGATTGTTTCACAGCTACATTTTCTCTGGTCATTTCATCAGTTTAGCAGAAATTTCAAGTTAGTTATATAATTAATATTGAGTGCAGATTTAATTTTAGAGGTTGAAGTAAAATACCATAGGAATTACAGATGACCTATTTTATGTAGGTTTAAGTTTCATGTACAGTTTTGACTTTTCTTCAGTATTTATTAATAAATTAAGGGGCTTAAAAATAAATCACACCCTACCCCAAACAACCCCCCAACCCCCCCAACATAACTCAGAAGCTTAAAGTCCTGGTCGTGCATAGAAAGGAGCAGTGGCTGGTGAGCAAAGGATTATTAAATAGTAAAGACAAACAGCATCCAGCTAAGTAAAGAACAGGAGGTGGGCATATCATCATCCAAGCACAAAGAGAAGATTACATGAGAGAAATAACCAGAAACTACCCATCAGCCCCAAGAAGAGACAGACGACAAAAGCCAGAGCAGCTCTAGTACAGACAGACTGGACAGAAACTTGGATCAAATTGGACTGCAAAAATATTCAGTTCAATTTTATTTATATGAAATTTGTGAAGAAAAGAGCACGTCAAAAGCTTGGAATGGCTCATAAGTGTACCTGCAATATAATGTGCAAAAGGTGTGCTTTTGCTTCCCGTGGTCATCAGTATTTACTGAACTCTGATGTGTGTAGAGCAGTACTTTCTACTCATATTTAGCCAAATGCAGCAGAAGCAACCCAGACGTTTCTGAAGCTCACAAAGTAAAAACTGAAGACAGATGTTATAAAAGCAAAAAGCATGACATAAATATCAGGCTTTTTAAAAAAGTGATGGGCATTATTTCCAGAGTTTAGGCTAACATTGCCTACAAATTATTTACTTTACTTGCATTTGAGCTCCTGAAGACTGTGTATAAAGTGTCTGTTATTCATTATCATGATAAAACTAATATAACTGTAACTTGAATCAGTTTAAGAAAATAGCTACGATAACCACAACAAAGCTGTCAGTATCCAACAGAAAATAATGTTAGCAAGAGCACAAATTGTTCTTTGCTTCTTTTTCTTCTGCAGTTTCTAAAGTTGCTATTCCAGTGAACCTAAAAATGATAAGACTTGCTTTATTTATCTCAGCAGTTGGGAAATTACTGTCACAGCAGCCTGAACATGAAAACCAAACTATCTCTATAAAATTAAAAAAAGCTTTAGAAGTCCCACATATTCAAGCTTGTTACTACAGAGTTTAACCTCACACTATGAATTTTATTTAGTTATATGCCAGCTTCTTTCTTTTATTTTCCCCTGGCTTGTCTGATATGCACAAGTATACCTTGGTATGCATAGTTGGTGTAGCAAGATTGAATATGTGGGTATTTCTTCTGTTTTTTTTTTTTTTTCTCCAGAGCTGATAAATGGCTTTGTCTTTTAACAGCTTGCTTGCATGTATTTATCAATATTTCAAGGACAAAGTGGTATTTTTTTTTTTATCCACAGCACGAGTGTACATTTCAATAAATGTTTATTTTGATGCGGCATCCATTGTGCAGTTTTAAATGGAGTTGATCTGTTTGAGTGAGATCTTTTGTCCACTCAAAGTATCTAATAGAAATCTTCATGTTATATTGTTCACCTTTAACAGACTGAAGTCTCTTTGTCTACAGGAACAGTTCTCCGGGCTTCTTGAAGGACATTCAGAGCTCTTCTCTGGATGTTGGCCACCTTTTCCCTTCCATTCTCTGTTGAGATGATCAAAAAGTGCTTAAATAATGTTAAGGTCCAGGCTTTGGGGAGGCCAAACCATGACTGATAGTGTTCCATTATCTGTTCTGCTGTGTGATTGAGACTGAAATATGAAACTGTTGCCTTCCAGATGGTACTGCATGTTGGATCAGACAGTACTTTTCTGTGACAATAACTCTATCAATCTTGACAAGATCCCAAACACTCCTGGCTGCCATGCAACCCAAACCATGACAAAGCCTCCACCGTGTTTTAAAGATGGCACTCACTTTTATAACTCTCTCCTGATGTCCTTCATAAAAGTTGAACTAAAAGTTTCCAATTTGGACTCCTCACTCCATAAGACCTGTTGCCACTGATTTTCAGTCCAGTTCTAGTGTAACCTCAGCCTTTTCTTCCTGCTTTTTCCTTAAGTGTTGCTTCTCAGCAGCCAATTTTCCACTTAGACCATGAAGGGCCAGATAAATCTTTCAGGTCCTGTGTCAGGTCATTTTTCCAGAATATGACATCCAGATAGTGTTCATCTGCTGTAAATATTTTTAAGGGTTTTTACTAATACCCAAAGTCACAATGTCAAAATGTTGTTTTCCTGATTACATATTTGTTCCTATATCAGTCTAAGTACTTCTCACTATTGAATCCTTTAGATATGACTTAAGTGGAAGGTCTTCCTTTACACAACACCAGCAGCAAACATATTTTCACATTGCTGCTAACTAATACAACAGCATTACAAGGCCAATGCATCTTTCCGAGTACACAATGTGCAGAAAGCTGAGCAAGAACAGTCTATAAACTAAAAAAGAAAAGCAAAAACACTAGAATTACATAAGGATATCAGCTAAAATATCCATGTTTAGTTAGTTAATTACTCTCCACGGACAACAGAAAGTTGAAAGTCATCTTTTATTGCACAATAAAAGATCACACATACCATGTTTTGACTCATGAGATTGGTCCACATGGGAATACAGAGTTATACTTACAAAGAAAAAAAAAAGAAGAAAAAAAAAGATAAAACCCCACCACATAACTTATTTATTAATGACCGGGTTTCTGACTTCAGGATCAGCCAGTGAATCACAGCCTGGTGAATTACGTTGCACTTGGTTCAGCAGTGCTTGGAGAGGGCCTGCGAACAGTCAAATATTCAACTTGCCCCGGGTTCTGGAGGGCAGTTTCACAGACATGAACTGGACAAAGGTGGTGACGTTTTTAGATCCAGTCTAAAGATTTATTTTACAGTTGCCTTTCACCATTTGTCATCATTATACCTAAACTGCAGTTATGCTATTTTTAAATCTCATGGTCGCTTCAAACTTTAAATGACACTTTCCCTTCGGTAAGATGGTGCAACGAGCTAAAAGCAAATTCAAGAAAAGCATGGCTGTTAATTCAAAGATAAATTACGATCAGGTGTTCCTGTCACTTTCGACATAAACCCATGTTGACGACTTCTGGTAGTACGAGTGTATATCAAAAGGTAACAGCTTTTCCACCACATTAATGTCTGAAGTTGACAAAGGAGAAGAAAATAATTGCCGGGGCAATAATTCACGTTTTGTCTTCTGCCAAGAAAACATTTTAGTGTCTGTGAAATTCGATTGCAATGAACTGGAAAAAACACATATGGAGACTGATATTTTTCAGCTTTTGTAATGACTGGCTTGACAAATAAAATAAGTTCTAATGTTTTTATTTTTATGGATTGTTTTCAGGGGTTCTTTAACTTCTGAGGCTGCGTATCAGGGGTGCTCTTCTAATAAGCCACATAGGAGGCCTGAACTATGGAAATGAATAAGACTCATCATTCCCTAATGTAACCTCGAACACTGTCAAATAACACAAAGACTTCATAACCTGTTAGTTTGAGCCTATCAGGATGGAGAAAGAAACAACTATATAACATCCTTAACCAGATTTAGTGCGATATATTTGCATGATGTTGTAGATATTTTCAGAGTTCTAACTTTGCAGTTTGAACTTTAAATGCATGATTAACACGTCATGAATCTGACAGACTCTTCAGGTACTTTACTTGTTTGAACTGCAGATTCCCTACAATGTCAGCTTCAAAACCTGCTAGTTTTCAGTCATCTTCTCGTTCTAGAGGAAAAAATAAAAACAGGTTTTTGAAAAAGTATGCTACTGTACTGCAGCTTTAGAAAGGATCCTGCATCTGCAGACTGTACCAAAGGGTGGCTCACGCTGGATTACCGTGGGGACTATGAAAAGAAAATAAAGAGGAGTCAAAGGAGCTTGCCAAGAAAAGCGTCTGGACTTCTTTAAGTTACTTGAAGACGTTTCACCTCTCATCCGAGAAGCTTCTTCAGTTCTAAGGTCAAATGGTGGAGAGTCCCAGATATAAACCTAGTGGGAGTAATTGAACATCCCTCTGTGGGGGGATACTCCCACTAGGTTTATATCTGGGACTCTCCACCATTTGACCTTAGAACTGAAGAAGCTTCTCGGATGAGAGGTGAAACGTCTTCAAGCAACTTAAAGAAGTCCAGACGCTTTTCTTGGCAAGCTCCTTCGACTACGATGACCTGGATGACTGAGAACCTTCACAGACAAAATAAAGAGGAGGTATTCTAAGAACTCTTAACCATTTAATTTTGATGTAATTACATCTAAAAAAAAAAAAAAAAGGAAGAAGAAGACAAATTAAAAAACAGGGCATGTGACATTACTAGATACTTTAAATTCCACGTGAACCAAAATGCTTTTGTCTTTGAGAAAACTTAACAAAACCAGCCACTGGTCAGTCAACAACGTAAAGACGAGAACTGTACAATAAATACATTTTTTTATGATAAGAGATAAACGTTTACATTTTTGAGGTGACTGTTTTGAAGAACATTTAAGTTAACCAACGAGAACTTCAATGAAAAGAAAAACACTGTTAAAGAAGGCATGGTGTGACACGAAGAGACAATACAGAGCCATCGCCAGTCGACTTGATTAACCCCCCCGCCCCCGAGCTGTGGTTACATACTGCACCTGCAAGTTTGTTTCACAAGTTTTTGCACAAGAATAAGCCATTAACAGCAAATGATGTGCACACATGACCTCTGGAACGCAACGCTTGCCCGTTCCTTTGAGATAAATCATCTGTGGTGCAAAGCGACTGGCTTCCCCTTCTGATTTGCTCTTTCGGGAATCTCGAATAACACACGACAACAATCAAATACTTAGGCTGCATACATACTGTGTGCGCATTATCATCCTAGATGTGCTGGATACCAGACACAAGGCCCCGTGAAGGAAGAGAATTCTAAAAGATTAAGTAGCATTCCTCAAAGGGAAATTCTGATATTTCCCAGCTTGTGTCTTATTCCTCTAATTATCAGCAGATTTCTTGTGGAGATTTGAGAAGCTAAACACTGCTAAGAATGTAACAGGTCAGGGTACGAAGCATGAATAATTACAGCTCTGAGTGCAAAGAAAAAAGCTTTAAAAACGACTGCAGCAGTGAACTGCAGAGCAGCTAGGGTGCAGCGCTCATCTCCATTAACTTTACAGCTTTAGTCAATAAAAGTGTGCACGGTATTTACCCTACAAGTTTAACTTTGGGATTCTGAAAGTTGCAGACGCTAACCCTAACTCTTCAATAAGACTCTGAAATTTAGATCCAGACTGAGTAATCCCAGAATTTCCCTTTAAAGAACAGCATGGCATCATCTAATGATAAAATCCAACACTTAGATTTTCAAATGTTAACCACTTTCCAAAAGATAATCGCCACACTGGAAACGTGAAGTCAAGATAGCGTGCAAGTGAGGCTCACAAAAAGAGAAATGAAAGCAATTTTAGAGGCACTGGTAAGCAAACAGTCACTTTTTGTTAACTCTCCATTTGTGCTTTGAGGGATGATTGATTGACCTTTAGGGATAAATGTAGCGATTTGAGCAGTGGTACCTTCCGTTACTATTGGCTTCTGAAGATAATGCACATCACCAATGCCGTGTACGCATAAAAACAAAAAGGAAAGACAAACAATAACATGACCTAATAAGGAGATGTAATTGAACATCTATACAAAAAAATACTCGCTAAATAAGGCATTTTACTTTGAATAATACATAATGAAACTAACAGAAAAAGAATGTCATATTTGGTGAAAGTTTGGCAAAGCAAAAGAAAAGTATAATAAATTATATGTAGCCACAAACTTGTGACAAGGCAACAACTATGTTTGTTTTTTTTCCCCAACAAGAAATGTGACCTGTAAGGACGAAACAGAGTAGAAACTGCTCCACCACAAAATGTGTGCGCATGCATGCACACATACACACTTTCTCCCATTACAGCACACTCTCGCATACACACACACGCACGCACGCTCACACTCACGCGCACACACACACACACACACACACACACACACACAATGGAAAGTAAAAGACCACACGGAAACAGGTTAACATTCACAAAAAGACATTGTGCAAAAATAATGTTTTCATATATGAAAACAAAAAGAAGTGAAGTTATACGTTACATCAGAAACATCTGACATTTACCCCCAAAATACACACCCTGTCGTGAAAAGACTGAATAAAACCAGCAACTTGCATCCTTTTAATGTACAGTACAGTCTGTTTGATACAGAAAAAAAAACTGGGACTAAGCTCTATGCAAAAATCCTCTGCGCATATGTCAAGTATTCTTCCCCCTAATGGAGGAACAAAGTAAAGACAATGAAGAAATCAATGGTGCGCTTAAAACAAAAAAAACAAAATCAGCAATATACAGCGATAGATTTACATATTTAGAAACTCTTAGTATGAACTGCTATTAAAATTAATGTGACGGGGGAAAGCCAGAGTGATTCATACTACTACCATATCCCTCCTCTCCCTATTTTATCTGTTCTTCATTCTTTAAAAAAAAAAAAAAAAAAAAAACTAACAAAAAGAAAAACAAAAAAAACAAAAACCAGACTGTTCCCTTTCCCTGGACAGAAGATCGACACAGCACAGGTAATCTCTTTCTGAACACACTAAGGAGAAAAACAGGAAAAGGACAGTGGGGGGGATGACCGACTGATGCTACAGGTCATGATTGTAATCATTATGCAGCATCATTTTGCACTGTTCCTGATGAGATGCTGGTTACCTGATTTGTTGTAAGTAAATGCAATTTAGGACTTGATGAACCCCAAGGGACCAAAAAAAAGAGCACCTTCTTTTCCTCTACTCTCCCACAGCCCTCCTCCCCACTCCTGTGTTTGCAAGACAGGATATCACATCTACCTCCTACTGCCCCCTGGTGGCCAGGATGAGCTTAGGGTTGATGTTCCTGCCCTTTCATGTTTTCTGATTAGAGCTAACCACTTGAGGGGAAGGGAGGGAGGTGGGGGTCTCCCAAAGTGACTTTGTGGCTGAGTTAAAAAATAAAATTACATGAGCTAATAAAAGTAATAAAACAAATGAATCTCATGATTGTTCCTTGCCTTTATAAAGAAAAGCAAATGAGAAAGCATATGCCTAAGCCTCTCTTGATAGCTGTTCGGAATTTCTGCTGTACTGCTGTTGTGGGAATCTGGATTCATAATCTAGTGTTCACGTTCGATTTATCTTTGTGATCTACTTTATGGAGGAGTTACTGCAGCAGCAACACAATATTAAGAATCATGATAACATTATAATTAAAATAAAATATGCATCTAAAGCATGGAGAACTTGCAGAATATCTTAAAGTTAGGATTTAACATTCGTGACTGGGATGGACTAACCTGGCTCGTATTTTGTGATCTTCTAGTTAACATTATTCTCACAATTTTGTTAACTTTATTAGGTATAAAACTAGTAGAGACAAATTAATTTCTTCTAATTTGGCAGCCTTTTTAAATGCACTAAACATACTTTTATTCAATAACGCCCACAATCATATCAACGTGATTTAGATACATTTCAAAAGGGCTACTCTCTAAAATCTTTGTGGGTCTGTTGTGTTTCTGCAGCAGACACTGGCTCTTGCATATTTAGATACTTAGGTTGTTTTTTCTGTTACTATCAACTAGGAAAAGGTGTTTTAGTGTCATATCTGAATGACTGTTCTCCTTTTAGATTAATCTAGTCGGCATGAACATTGAACATTGCACAAATTTCCCTAGATTTAGTGGAGTGTGTCAAAACACAAGATTTAATCGCTCCCCCGCATGAGCTTTTCAGAATTTCCAAACTGTGGTGAGAAAAATAACTTCGGAAAAACCACTTCTGGCAGCTGTGCCCCACCTTCCCAGTCATCCTTGTGTCCATACAAACCAGGCGAAAACCAAAGCTGCCTGTCCACCTTGGCTCACCTTGAGCCTAAAACGGTATCAATACTACGGTCAGAGTTGCTCTTGGTCAGGCCAGGTTGCATTCGGTGTGTGTTGGGTGTGTTCCTGTTGAGAAGTATCCCTCCCGACTCAGTCTCAATGGAGAATGAAGGAGAACACTACAGAGAGGATCATTTTTTACACTAGTTTTCTTTGTATACAATGAATGAGTGGAGAGGGTGGGTGGGGTCTTGGTATATAAACATGACCGAGCTGAATATAATCGTCATCATTATTAGTCATCATCATAATAAAAGTCTTTACATGGACATTGACTGACAGACACGGCACAAATTTTACACTGTTGCTCAGCTGAGAAAGGAGAGCAACAAAGGAGACAGGAGGAGAGAGCAGGAAGTGGGCTGTCCTTCAGGCCTCTGCAGTTCCTCTCCTCTATGCATCCTCTTGTTCCACTTGTCTCTGCTCCTCAGTGTCCTGCTTCTCCTCCTCCTCCTTTGCCTCCTCCGATCTTTTCTCATTGTCTTCTGTTGCTCCCTCAGTGTGGTCATTGGAGTCCGGTTCCTGGGGCTCTGAAGACCCACCCTCTGCATTCCCCTGCCCAGTCTGGAGCTCGTCAGCTGGAGTTGGGTCTGGGTCTGAAGCTGAGGTAGAGGGGATGGAGGGAGATGAAGAGGTGCCTGGGTGGGAGGTACCACCAGCCTTATCTGTACTTTCTCTCTCCTCTCCATCTCCAGTTGCTGCCTTCTCCCTCTCCTCTTCTCGCTCGCCTTCTTCTCTTCCTCTCTTCTTTCTCCTCTTGGGGCTGCCTGGAGAGCTATCAACTGCACCAGGGGGCATGGCTGGAAGTGCCATGATGCCACCATGTGGCAAGAACATGTGTGGGTAAAGCAAACCGTGGGACATGCCCGGGATTAGGAAAGGGTTGAAGGTAAGATGGCTGCCAGTGCCAGCTCCAAGATGTGCAGAGCTGAGGTGGGCCCTGGTGGTGGAGGTAATGATGGCTGCTGCTTCTGCCGCTATTGGTCGTTTGTTAGCCTCTGCAGCGCCTTTCTCCTCCCGCGTCCTGTCCTTTTCGCCACCAGCAGCAGGGGCGCTGCCCTCTCTTTCTGCAGGCGTTGTCGAAGAAGGGCTGGCCGCCTCAGTTGCAGACGGTGCAGTTGTCGTGGTGACCTTCACAGCAGACGCTGAAGAAGAGGAGGAAGTCGAGGAGGAGGAGGAGCTGGGATGAGGAGAAGGTGGCGGTGGCGTGTGTGCCATCATGGTGCCAACGCTGAACAAAGCATGCTGTGGGATTGCAGCCCCATGGGGGTGCGGGATTCCATGCAGCATCATGGGTAACATACTCAGACCATTCTTGGCATCTTCGGCAGACCCCCCAGCTCCTCCCGCTGAGACAGCTGCAGGGAAACCATGCGGGAATCCAGCTGCCATAATCCCAGAGATGGGAATTCCAGGGATACCACTGCGGAGATTTTGCATGGCCACCATGGAGTCCATGCTGCCAATCAAACCACCATTCATGAAGAGAGGAGGACCGAGACCCGGTGAGGAAGAGTCCGAGACGGACAGGAGAGGTTTAGGCATTTCGCTGCGAGGTCGACGTCCACGGCGGCGGGAACTTGGGTCCTTGTTGACGGGTTCTGTGAGGATCCGAGAGAACTTCCCTTCAGGAAGGAAACCCTGCAAGAGGAGGCCATGAGACAACACATTAGTGCACAAGAACAACTGGAACTGACAAAGTATCGCAGGTAGAAGAACAGCCATAGGAAAATTCAAAAGGACAATTAAAAGCATCATTTTTTTTTAGTCTTTCACTGGTCTGACACTCCTGTGAGAGTAGAGATGACGCTACATCTCTTTCCAAATCTACTTGCTTGCATACTTGCATTTTTAGTATGGCACCAATTGGTTGTTTTAGCATGAAAACTATACAACTAACTGAATGAGAGTGAAATAAGTTTCAGCGCAACAGATTTTCAAAATTTTCAGGGCTTTCACAAAAACATCCTAAAAAGTGGCAGTAATTACAACTCATGCCTGATTCTCTACATCAGAAAAAGATCTGTAGCTTCTTATGTCAGCCTTCTGCAGTCTGTGATATCCTGCTACACAGGCTTGATGTGCATGGCATTTCTGAGGAAATGTTACACTTGGGGCTCGTTGTCTTTTACAACTGATGTCAGAGAGGGGCAAAACACACCCTGTTGACATCCAATGCTACACAGTATCATACTCACAGAGTGTTTGACCACATCAGCCCAGTCTGGAGCCACATAGTATTCCGAGTTGGCATCCAACCATCTAGAGAGCTCCTTTATGGCCGGAGCCATAGCACCACCAAGCTGCAAAGTAGGAAAACCAGCACAGTGTAGTTGCAATGATATCAAATTGTATGTAGGCTTTTTCTAGCTTCCCCTACTCAAAGGCAGCCTGTATTATTGGTGGACAGCAAAGCGCCACCAAACTGCAGCAAAGGAAGCAATAACACAGCAATCCTTCTACTTCCCATGGCTGAACTTTCATTGGTTCAGTTTTATGTTTTAAAATGAACACTTTTATTTGATTTTTGTGTTTCATGTATTTTATATGCGTGTCTGTGTGTGTTTTCTACCCTGCGTCCAGTGCCGCGGTGCACAACTGGGACCCTCTCCTCCCCCGTCAAAGAGTTTATATCCAGCTTGGTGGGATCTTTACAGCGATGCCTCCTCTGTTTGGGACGCTCTACAAAACCATGCAACAGACCTGCACCAGACTGCACAGTAGCCAGGGAGGGTAGATGGGGAAAAAGGTTGTAAGTGCCAATTAATCTGAGCATAAAAGAATAAGTGCTCAACTGTAGCCTCAGCAGAGGACATTCCAATACAGAAAAGGCAAAATATAAAGAATACAACACAGCAGGATTTAGAGCATTACAATCCTAGAAATCCTCGACTTACATGAGCAAATGCCGGCAGATCCATGGTGTAGCCTGGATTCTGTCTCAGCCACTCAATTAGACCTTTGCCGGCTGCCTCTCTGTCAATGGCCACAATCTCTGGCTGAGGAGGTGTCTGGGTTGGGGTGGGAGTAGAAGAGGAGGACGGTGTGGGAGGACCTGCAGGTCGCTCTGAGGGAGAGGGGGATGGCGAGGAGGTGGAGGAGGAAACAGAAGAGTGGCTGATCACCTCAACCCGGCCCTGTACATGGAGAGACAGACACATATAGATAACACAAGATTTACTTTCTTCTTTCTTTTTTAATCAACTTTATCTTTTGTTTTTTGTCCCCAAAATGTTCTCGGTGGTGCTTCTCTTTCACTCTGAAGTAAGTGCAACTATTCTAAATGCCCTTACTCTGAAAAGGCCCTCCTCCCTCTACCCACCTGTGATTCAGGGAGGTGCAGTCCTCGGCTCTTGGTGAACTCAGAGTACAGAGCTTCCACATTTCTCCTCCTCCCTCTCCTCCTCCTCATTGAATCATCTCCCCTCAGGCTCCCGTTAACTATTTGTCCTGTTACCGGATGGATGAGCCCCGCCTGCAGAATTCCGGCCATGTCGATTCCCACGGGGCCTGGCAGCGGGGCCGTGATGGGAGGTGGCGGTGGTATCTTATGACTGCTGCCCGCACCAGCATTGAGGTGGCTGATTCCTGGTGCAACCACAGCTTCATTTGTTCCAATGCTACTCGTGGTGCTTATTTCTCCTGAAGACTTGGTCAGATCTATGGCTGCTTCTTGCCAGCCATTTATCAATATGGCTCCTGTACGGTGAGAGGGCGGAGCAACCACGGGTGCTTTATCACTACTGGAGCTTGTGGTAACAGCAGTGTGGCATGACGATGCAGATTTTCCAGCTAAAACCTTGGCAGCTGCCGCAGCAGCGGCTTCATAGTCGAAAGACCTCCGACCTCCTGCTCGTTTGAGCTCAGGGAGGAAGGCAGGAGCCACAAGCCTCTCCTGTAACAGAGGCAAGGAGGTAAGGCGCCAAGCTCCGCGCCCGCATGCGCCGCCCCGCGGCATGTACTGTCAGGGTGGACAGGGTGGGTGAGGGGTAGACAAGAATGGGAGAGAGATGATGGCTTTATTAAACATACATATGGACTGAGACACAACACAGTGGCGGCTGTCAACTAGACCTGGGTAAAACTGTTAGATATTTAAAATGTTTTTGTTTGTTTTTTTCCTGAGAGTGAGTGTGTCATCTTTGGATGCTGCTTCAGGCACCTGACAAGTTAACTTGTTTACATCTGAAAGTATGAGACACGGAACAAACAGCTCATAATCCATCTGTTCGCTGGCCTATGGTGTCAAACATTTTGTAAACAAACCTCTTGGTTTAAAAACACTGAAGGCTAAGCAGCCAGAATATAAACTCAAAGCAGAGACACAAATCTGGTCATTATTCTCACTCTCGCATATATGAAATGTGTCTTTATAGATATATGACAACTTGCCCAAGTCTAATCTCCACATTTATATTATCAACAGTACACATTACTGAGACAGGAAACTTCACAATAAGCAACAAAGCAATGGTGTGGATTAGAGGTGCCCAGTGCTAATAGTTTTATTTATAACTATTGCAGTTATATTTTATATAGAACATAACAATGAAGAGTTAAGGAGACACATACAAACAAACAAAATCTTTAGCAGAAAATGAACAACTCGGTCAGACTCATGATGCATTTTGCAAAGACCTGGTCAGTCAGTTGATTATAGTCAGTCTAAAGTCAGCCTTGTTAGCACTTTAAGCAAACTGGGCACAACTTGTATGAGCCATGGCATGGGAGAGATAAATGCTGACAGATGACAGATACACCGATATGTGCAACAAAGGGAGTTAATTTATTCATTCACTCTTCGAGTCTCACCTTAGGTAGTCTTGTGAGAGGGGGAGGAATGGAAAATCCCAGTGCAGGATTCGCCTGCTGCACCCTGGCCTGGGTTGGGACAGAGCCCGAGGCCGTGGTGGAGAGAAAACCTCCTCGGTGTTGGTGGTGCTGGGCTAAACTGTTGGCCAAGCAGGAGTTGGCAGCCAGGGCGGCTGGTGAGTCATACTGCTCGCTAGATGAAGGCCACTTCCCCTTAAGGATGGCGTGGCAGATGCTGTCCAGGCGGTTGATGATTACTCTATCCTACAGGGGCCATAAAAATAAGCGGAGAAATTAATTAATAAACACGAATAACTTAATTTACAAGAAGTGTACCAAGTGCCACAAAATTTAGCTAAAATGTAAAACTCATTTTGTCTTTTCAGACTTTCTAAGCAGCGTCAGCACTGTCCTCTAAATGAAAGCAGTGAAATTGCCGGTGAGAACTCAAAACAGGGTATTTTTGCTTCTAATCGGCAAAAACGAAAACATTTTCCTGCAAAAGAGGAAGAGCAGAATTTATAAAAATAATTATTCTAACTTTACTGTCAAAAATGTTTTAACCATGGGAGAATCAACGTCTACTGTTAAATATTTTGTAAACACATCACTGAGAATGTTACAGTAATAGTTAAACATATATTTTACCTTTGGCCACTCAGAAAATGAGTACAGTGCTTTCTCCTGTAACAGCTGAGCGATGGTTGGCTCTCTGGTTTCATGAAGGCTGTCAGGAATCTCACACACTGAAATGGGAGCTGCAAACCTGGGGCTGGCAGAAAACCCTTCAACCACAGGCACTGTGCAAAATGGAAATGGGTTAAGTACAAACAAATGAATTTAAGTGTGAAAGGTGAATTAACTTCATGAAAGTCTCAGCATCCTCACCGGGTGTACTGGGTCTCTCCTCCTTTACTTGGCCTTTCAACTCTGCACTTTCTGAGGTTTCTACTAGGCCATCATTCTGCTCAAGCTTTGGGGTCAGGACTGTGCTATCTGCCTCCAACATCTCATGTTTTGTCTCAGTTTTGACCTCAGATAACGCTGTAAACCCAAGGACCTCTGGCTTGGCCTCAGGTTTTATCTCAGAACTTTCTGGGTAGCTTGTGAACCCCAGACCCTCAGCCTTGGCTTCAGGCTTGATGACAGATGTCTCAGGAAAAGCTGCTAACCTCAGGTCTTCAGGCTTTGCCTCGGTCTTAAGCTTAGGACTCTCTGGATAAGCACTAAACCCCAGAGCTAATGGTTTGACCTCTGATTTGACTTCGCTGCCACCTGCATAGGCTACAAACTGCAAAAATTCAGGTTTAGTGTCTAAATGCTCTGGCTTCATACGAAAGCTCAGATCTTCAGGTTTAGTCTCCAGTGTTTCAGGTTTAATCGGATATTCTAACTGCTCTGCTTTGGTCACCAATCCTTCTGACTTTACGGGGTAGGAAAAGAAACTGGTGTGTTTGACTTCAGAGCTATCAGGGCAAACATCCTCAATAGTCTGTGTCTTGGTATCTTCAATCTTGACTGGTAGCAACAATTGCTCTGGTTTCTCCTCACCATCGGGTAAATGAGAAAATTTAAGGTCAGATGGTTTTGTGTCGATGTTGTTCACAGGCAGAGTTGAGCCCATTTTGATTTCATTTTGATCGAGCAGGTTATCTTTGCTGTCCTGATCAAGGGAGAATTTTAGTGCGTTATTCTTACAGTCTCTGCTGCCATCGGGCAAGTTCAGGTCTTCGTCTGAACCCTTGCAGTGTGCCATAGAGGCTTCATTTTTGGCTTCCTCCATGCTGTTGCTCTCTCTGGTGGTTTCAGTAGAGTTTGATGGTTGTGTAGGGGATGACACAGAAACAGAAGGGCAGGAGAGCTGTCCAAATTGCGAGTAAATGCTACCCAACTCCATCTTATTGGTTTTGACATCTAGTTGTTTCAAACCCTTTTCTTCCTCCTCATCACAGGGTTGTACAACCGGAACATCAAACGGAGAAACATTATCCTCTTGCCCTTCGGAAATCTCATCTACCTGATCTGCTAGATCTGTGCGACCCATCAAGCTGCCCTGTCTAGACTTTTTTGGAATTCCTTTCATTTGCACAAACTCTTCAGTTGTGTTGCACATCAATGCTTCAGTGTCAAGAGAATTTTCAATAGACCGTTCCTCCACCGTTTGGTACAAAATCAACCCCTCCACCTCCTCCGTAGGCTCTTCAATAGATAGGCTGCCCTCCTGTTCGAGCTTTCCAAGATAAGAGTGCACGTCTTGGGGTGAGTCCTTTTTATGCTCTGCTTGGTCAAAGCGACCCTCGAGGTCTTGAGACATTTGGATAAAGACTTCCTTCCTCTCGCCCTGTTCTCCAAGGGCAGACTCTGATTCTATCCCTTCTAACTCTGGCACTTCCATGGGTGGATTCAAAACTCCCAAACTTTGGTCTGCACCTGCAAGCAAAAAACATTGAGATGTAATGTAGGGGACATAGCAGTGGTTGGTGTTATCTCTTCATTTTTTTAATCCTCAGATTGGGGCGTAAAACATTAGACGGTTTAAAGTTATTAAGAGGCTTTGCCATAGTGTATACGGCCTAAAGAAATCTTAAAACATCAGGACATTTCATTAGCAACTGATATAATTTATGATATATTAACATGTATGTATGACAGCAACTTGTACATCTTTACAAACTGAATATTTGTGATCATTCCTGGAAAAAAAAAAAAAAAGTAGGTTAAATACTATGCTCAATATTTTCCCTTTGACATACCTTGGTTTGGATTACATTCCTCTCCTTCCAGATGTTTGTCTCTTTGTTTTTCCACATTCTGTTCCAAGGTCTCCCTTGACAAGTCTTCAACTTCTTCCTCCTCCTTATCATCAAACTCAAAGCCGGTACTTTCCTCCCGATCATCTCCATCCTCCACAGGATTAGTCAGGCTCTCAGAGACATCAGAGTGCCCCAGTCCATCCTGTGGCTCATGGGCAGTGATGTCAGACAGAGAAAGTGGAGGAGGGGGTACGTACGGCAGAGGAGGACTTGCTGACAGGTCCGTGTGATCTGCACTCGGTTCTTCATTCACACCAATGTCCTGGACACAAAATATAAGTGTTAGATTTATTGAAGCCTAAATGGCATTGCTCATTTTGGCAATAATATAATACTACTGATTATTAACTTTAGTTTACTTGTATAATGATGGTGTGATCAAGTCGCAGCTTTCCAACATTTAAATTGATTAAAAAAAAAAAGAAAAACCACACACACACACACACACACACACACACACACACACACACACACACACACACACACACACACACACACACACACACACACACGAAGCTATTCATCGCTGCAATTAAAAAAATACTGGCGACACCAGTGCTACCCCTCAAGCTCCTAGTAGACAACCTATGGTATCAATTTTAAAATTCTACATCACCTTGTTTTCAAGTTATCATATTCACGAGATTTTCAGAAAACTTGACCTTTGACCTTGAGGTCGAGGTCGAGGTCACTGAGACTCAAATTCATCCCAGATTTTTAATCAAAACATTTGTGAAATGAATTTGAAACTCCTATGTCGCCTTACTCTAAAGTATTACATTCACAAACTCGCGTGTCCATGCCGCCTGCAGGGTGACAACAACATGCCATCAGCCTTTTACGGCTGAGGGGTAAAAAAAGAAAGATGTAAATCGCACGATGTGAACATAATCTATAATGAACATTTCCAATGTCATAAAAATTAACATGCTATTTTTTTAACATTGATGTTAAACTGCAGCTAAAACGGCCATCTTTGAGAAGTCTTTCAGAATTTTCTCTCAATTATTACAATTTTTTTTTTTTTTTTTGCAAACTTTGCAATATTTTTTCTTCTATTCGACTGTGCAATAATCACTGTGCAATAGACTCACTCAAATGTGCAATCCACTGGTATCCCTATTTATCCATATTATATATTCTGTATTTATATATGTGTATATATGGTATATTTATGCTTATATCTTTACTCTTATTCCCCTCTATTGTATCTGTAACACGCAACTTCTGTCGGTGCTGTGCTACTAGAAACTGAATTCCCGGAGGAACCCACCTGAGGGATTAATAAAGTTTCATCTAATCTAATAGAATTTGAAAAGATGCCATTTTAGAAAATAATTTGGCAAATACTTGATAAGTGCAGCCCTTAGTGTTTGGCAAATGTGTTTTACAGATCTTAAAATGTAAAATATGCAAAATCCAATGAATAGTTTCACTTGGAGCAATATGACCCTGACAAACATCAAAGATCAGCATTCATTTGAGCTTTACTGAAACACAACCCGTTCATTGAATATACTAACCGAAAGAAGAGGCAAAATGTCAGCAGTTAACAATGCAGCTGAGCACTTTTGTGTTTTCAATATTCCCTACAACAGATTTTCCCCTTTACTTTTTCCTCTTTTGTTAGAGCAATTTTTCCATGTTTATCTACCGTCTGCCCCACTGGACACATTGCATTACATTATTTGAGCATTAAGCCGATAATATGAAAAGGGTTTCAGATTATTGTTATCTTGAGGGCTGTGATTACAAAGACATTTAAGATGATTTTAAAATTCATTTTATATTTATTTTGTAAGATGGCACTGTTATCCAGAGGGCACAGGCTGGTGAAACCAACCTTAAAGAGCATGTAACTTGAGGACAGTGGCTCAACAGAATCGCCTGCTGATGGATGGGAAGGAGGGGATGAGGGCGGAAGGCCCAAACACTCCTCCAGAGTTCCACCTTCCTCCCCTCCTCTGTCTCCCCCCTGTGCCTCCTCATCCTCCTCCTCCAGGAAGCCCGTCTCTAAGGTAGAAGGACCCAGGATTGGATCAGATTCATTGAACATATGGTGAGCAGGACTAGTGTGGTCCGTACTGTCCCAGGGAGCCTGCAATACAGAAGTGTAGGATGTCAAAGCACAGAAATAAGAAAACCTATGTGAATAACTTGAACTGTTAAATTTCAAATGGTTAGTTGATGACCAAAAACATTTTTATTATATTTTTATTAACCGAGTAGGTGTCATAACGTCAGATATTTGCTATATCAGACAATAAAAATGCTTAAAACATATAAATTATAAATTTCCTATAAATTCAATTTTTTGCTTAGGGCAGAAACAAAGCATCTCATGCAGTCCATACAGTTGACATTTCAATCACAGACATAGTTTATTATACAAGTCTTATTTAAATATCAGAGTAGTTATCTCAAATAACACTGCATACCTGTAACTGATCCAGCTCCACTGATGGTGCCATCAGCCCAGTTTCCTCAGACGAGCCCTGCTCACCAACGAGCACATCACTCCTTAGTTTTGAATCCAGGTCTGTCCCACCCACACCGTATGAGTTGAGCATGCTTTGACCTCCTGCAGCTGAGTTAAAGGGGAAACCGTTGAGGGCATCTTTGGAAACCTTTCCTCCATGTAAAGAATCTGCAGACATGGTGTCATGCTGTAGCGTGCCCAGCTCCAGAGTTTCATCCAAAGGTGGACAGTCAAGGAAATCTCCTCGAGGTCCAGGAACTATTCCCAGACTTGGTGAAGCTGAATCATGAGCATCCAATGGTGGAGGGTGAAGGTGAGGGTGAGAAGAAGAAGAAGAGGAAGAGGAAGGAGAGGGAGCAGATGGAGGTATAGGGTGTTGCGAGTGATGATGATGGTGGTGGTGATGAGAGGATTGGTGGGGATATTCAGGAGGCTGAGGAGAGTGGCGACCGAGTCCCGAATCGTACAGACAGCAGTGAGGATGAGGAAGCTGGGGATGAGATGAGGAGGAGGATGAGATGCCAGGATGAGTCGCCAAGCCAGTGTGATGAGGGTGATGGTGGCTTTGAGGATGAAGGTGAGCAGGGTGTCCCCTGACATAGTTCCTGTGAGCCTCCAGGAAGCTCAGCTGAGGGTCGTTGAGGATGTAGAAGTCGGTGCGGCTCAAACCGTGGCGCGCTGCCCCAATAAGGAGGTCGCGGTCGTGTTTGCCAGACTCCCACCATACAGGGAGGTAGAGCGAGGGCCGGCACAGCTGAAGACGGGCTGAGAGTAACGGATGGCGGAGAACCTGAGAGAGGGATGCAGTTCAGAGACCAAGCTACTTTCTTAACCGAATGAAAATGTCTACATTTTATCCATTTTTATATTCACATAGTCAGAGAGATGGTCAGGTTTAGTAGACAGAAGTGTCGTTCTTTTGTTTTATGCTTTCTGGACAAATATGTTTTGACCCTTGGCACTAGACTCCCCAACACAACTAGCGAGTTAGCTGTGGGCATTACCTCAGCCCCAGTTTTTAGCTGTGTAACCTAACGCATGATAAACAGTCTGACTTATAAACAGTTCACACTTTTGACCATGTAGAAAATGTCTAAATGTCTATTCTGAGGTTAGATATGACATCATTTGTAGGGAGTGTCTTTTTTTAATGACTTGTATACAGGTTCACCGATGATTCACTTTTTTATCTTTAGCCTTCTGAAAAGAAGGGAGCTAAGGAGGGACAAATGAGGTTAATTTGAACCCCTCTAAACCATCAACACAAACTCAGAACAGTAAAAGCAAGATAAACTTTGAAGTCAATGTCTAACAGAGTTCCATCGATGAAAAGGACGCTATTTGTTATTAAGCTTTGTTTCTTCAAAGAGCCCACCTGCTCTCTGATCTTGCGCAGCAGCTCGATGCGGTATAGCGTCCTAGCTGCTCTTTCTTCTGTCAGAGGCTCCACAATCACAGCGGGATCCACCAGTCCTGGGAGACGCAAGAGAAAGGGAGGGGAAGCAGAGAAAGAATAAAAGGATGAGAAACGGAAACAGTGACAGTCAATGTTGGCATAGAGACAGTGGAGAAGGCAGGAAAAATGCAGACCAGAGTAAAAGGGATGGAGAGTATTAGTGTGTTCAAGAGTCACTCCTGTCTTTAAATGATTTTGTGTTTTATCCTGCGTATATACAGGAGAGTAAGTTATGTGTAAATTATATGTTAACATGCAATTTGTAGTTAAATGAGTTATAAAAACTACATCTATGGAGGCTATTTTACTAGCAGGGGTCAGTAATGTTCCCAATGACGAGGTCCTCAAAAATGATCTGCAAGTTGACACTCTTATGACAAAGTCTAAACGATGTATTGTTTAACTGTAGGCTTAAGAAGTGTGGCTGAAAACCAAAAACCTGCAGTGCCCAGAAAACATTAACTGGAACATGAAGCTGAGCAATAATACAAATTAGCAAGGGTTACCCTGTTGATAAACTAAGTCCATCACAGATGTCAGTAACAACCCCAACCGGCATATTTATCATAAACAGTACCTTCTTCCTTCCTGGGTGGAAGCTTGCATGCTGTCCTGCACATGTTCACAAAGGAATTGAAGTATCTTTCCAGACTCTCATCAGTCTTCCTCTCCAGTCTGGCAAGAGCTCTGAACTGGGACCAGTCAAATGCCTTCCTCTCCGGGTCATACACCACCCCAAATGATGATACTGTGCGGTAAAAATCTGCTTGTTCTCGACGAGTCCACCTAAAAGGTCACAGAAAAATACAAATGACTGATAAATACATATACTGAGAAACTGCATATAAATGCATGTGAAAGCAGATGCGTTCGTGTCTGAATGAAGATGCCGAGCAGCAGAGCCACAAAGGTAAGATTAAAGTATACGACAAAAGCTTGGTATCTCTGTCTTATGTCAAACATTTCTACCTTCTCTGCCACTCCAGAAACAGAGGGTCAGGTTCTGTAGCGACCACAGAACACCTTCTTAAATCTTCACCCAGCTGCCAAGCCAGTGGCCCACCAGCGTGATGACTATGAGCAGCTCCAGCTCCTCCGATTCCCATGCCAACGAGGCCATCGTGAAGCATAAAGTCATGCCTGAGCAGTGGCTCGCGTCGTAGTGTGAAGCGCTGGTAGGCAGTGATGAGGCGACGTAATCGGGCCGTCAAGGCGGGGCCTGTGGGCCAGAGGGGCCGGGCTTGGACAACATGGAGAGCTGCCACCCCGGTCCCGGTTCCTGTTGTCGTTGTGGTGACCAAAGTTCCATCTTGGGTGCACAGGTCACCTGACATCTGAGAGTCTGGAGAAAAGCCAGTCAGAGTCAGCACGTTAGATCCTTCACACACTGGATGTGTTTGAAGGTATACAAAAAAAAGAAGCATCTAAATAACCACTTATCATTCAGTACAAATGTGTGTCTATGTGGATAAAGCCTGCATTATTTATGTATTCTCTTATTTTGTTCAGCTCAGAGGGAACGTGAGGGTGTGATCCTATAAAAACACAAGGACCAGAGTATATTGCTGTCGATGTGTTTCTTCTCTTCTTCGTTTCTGTGTCACAGATATATGAAGAGCACGCGTGAAAGCAAAAAAGCAAAAAAGCCACTGCAGGCAAGATGAAGCATGCCTCTCCCAGGATTGTACAGACGTGACTGTGTTTAGTCATTGAAATATTAAAAAACTACTGCAAAAGAATAAGAAAATACATTTTCATATCTCTGATTCACAGCTTGGTTATTGGCACCGGCATCACCTCTCAACACGCTTCACTCTCGTTCACTGAACCACATCTTTTTCTTTCTTTCTCTGTATGTCTTTAAATAATAAAATGTTGTGTTTAAAAAGAGTAATCAACAACTTCTGAATATTATACCTTTAGCTACTAATACTGCTTTTGGTCGAGAATAAATAAATACCTCAATTTCAGAATTGAAATTAAAACTGTAAAATGATGTTTCCATACCAACTTTAAAGGAAACATGTGATCAAATATTTGATTCAAATAGAAATCAACACTGAATCTAGTTAAAAAGAGCATCGCAGCTTTCCCTTAACAATGTGTGTCACTGCACTTATAATACTACAACAAAGATTTGAAGAAGCAAGCCTCATTATAACAATTATCCAAGTCCTTAGTAGAGCTCTAAGGAAATCAAGACTTCAGTGGAAAAATGAAATAAGTTTTGATGGGAAATGTCGTGTTAAAACACCTCACGTCAGAACAGAGGAGTGAAATGTAATCGAGTGGAGGGAAATTACTGTATTTCAAACCATTTGAAAGAACGTCAGAGTAAGAAAAGAAAAAGTACAATTTGAAAAGTTAGGTTAGCCTTTAACAACCCACGAATGCCAAGAAATTATAAAGCTATCTATTAAAATTTGAATTATGTGTATGGTTGGTCCTTGAATGAGTAGTGGAACTCTTCATTTGGTCTTCATATTAGTATGTAACACTTGTAACTGTCTCACCTGGACCAGTACTGTCTGGCTTGTCTGATGTATCGGTGCTGGAGCAGGTTTCCTCTCCCTGTGAATAACACAAAACACACAAAAAAATAAAAAAAAATAAATCACAAAAATCATCTTTTCTGTCACCTGGCTAAAAATATATACCTTTTTATTTCTTTATTATCTGTTACTGTTATTAGCTGTTACTTTTATCGTTGTGCTGAATATTATTTTTTTGTATCACATTTTCTTCTGTTGTTTTAACTCCATCTTTTCTTTACCTTAATTTAATATTTTTTGGTTTGTTGTGTATTTTGCCTGTATTTGTGAATATTACTATATCATGTCCTTTATCATTTTCTGTTTTTTGTTTGCTTGTTTCTTTTGCCCAATAATTAGTAATTGTTACAGCCGTGGCTCTATCTGACCCTGATTATTCCTTGTCTATGCTATTATCCACCGTTTTTCTACGACTGTAGAAAAACTCTTTGCTTCTGAGGGTCTCTTGAGTGTCCCTCAGAAGGTGTCCTCCTGAATGGCTGGCCTTGTGGGCTTGCGTGTTGATAACTGTGCTGGTTAATATCCAACACAGCATCTTGCCATTTAAAAAGCCTGTCAGCACAGTACTCTCACGACAGCAGCAGCATCTCAATCCTGACCGAGGTCTCAGTCAGAATGGGCACAGTTCTGTGAAAAGGACTCTAGAGTGTCCTATGATTCAATAGCTTGTAAAAAAAACACTTTTAGAAGCAACGATTTAAAGTTTTCTGTATGACTTTATAAGTCTCTCACATCAGTGTGGAGGAATTTCAGCACAGTTTGTAGGGATGCACTGCTCTCTTAATACTCTATGGCAGGGGTGTCCAACTCCAGTCTTTGAGAGCTACGGTCCTGCAGCTTTTAGATGCATCCCTACTCCAACACAGTTGAACCAAAGGGTTGGATTACCTCTTCAGAATGCAATCAAGTTTGGCAAAGGCCCAGTAACAAGCCATTCATTTGATTCAGCTGTGTCGGAACAAAGATGCATCTAAAAGCTGCAGGACAGTAGCTCTTGAGGACTGGATTTGGACACCCTTGCTCTATGGCATAGATTCATGTCATAGAGTGGTTTCACCACTGCATGTCTGTTGGGTTGCAGTATGTACTTTGCGGGCCACTGCAACGCAAGGATTCTCCTTCTTTTCAGCCAATCCCCATTAGATTTGCTGGTGTGTCTGGTATTATTGTCCTTTTACATCACCTGGTCTCACATGATTCATATGCTCTGCTCCCCTTACCCCTAGATCAGGGTGTAAGAGTAACAATTCTTCTATACAATAAATCATTCTTTTAGAAGGATTCTTCAGACTGGCCAGTATAATTCTAATTAAAATCATGATACAGTAAGAATATTTAAATTATAGAACAGTGGCAGCTGCCAGTAGTACCCCTTAGTCTCCTAACAGATGCACCCGGGGTATGAATTTGAAAATCCCGTGCTGTTTTGTTCTGAAGTGATCACATTCACAAGATTTTTAGAAAACTTGACCTCTGTGACCTCAACCTCTAAGTCAAAGATTCAAATTCATCCGAGATTTTTAGTAGATGCACCTATGGTATCAATTTGAAACTTTTATGTCGCCCTGCTTCTCGAGTTATAGCATTTACAATCATGGATGTCCTGACTGCAACAACGGCAGTACCCCGTCAGCCGTTTTGGCTGAGGAGTAAAATAAATGATAATGAATGCAATACCACGCTGTTATTAAACTATGAACTATTGAAATGGACTATATGATCATATCACAAAGACACATTCCCTGTGAATGCCAGGTTTCTACAGATTGACAAAAACTGATCTTAAGCCAAAAAATATTTTTGGAATTCATGTTTTGAGATGGTCGACAGCTTTTATATTCACAGGTTAAACTTTCATTTTGGAGTTTATGTTAGTCACGCTGGACTTGCCAAATGAAACCTGACTCAGTAAGCAATAAAAACCTAGAGATGAGATTTTTGCATTTGGAAAACATTATCTGTTCTGCTGTCAAATGTATTAGAGCGTTTAAAAATGCACCATTAACTCAACCATTTTATTTTAATAGTACCTAGTAGCCATGCAAGTATTCAGCTTGCAAATGTCCAAAACGTAAAGAAATTCTTCCCTGAGGCAATTTTAATCCCCCTCCCCCATGCAAAATTACTTTTCCTTTTTTTTTATAACACATTGGAAGAAAGTATTCAAAGAAATCTCAAGTTGTCTGTGGCATGGTGCAGAGCGAGAGAGGAAGAGAAGACAACAAAAAACATATCACTAATATAGTCTCAGGAGAGCTTTTACTTCACCTTGCTGCTCTCGTCTCTATCTTCTCCTCCATCTGGTTTGTTTTCAGGATCATCCTTCGTCTCCTCAGTTTTGCATGCGCTGACAAGAGAAACAAAAACATAGAGGAGAAAAGCGTTAATAACAATATCCTAGTGAGCTTCTACCATATACGACTGGGCAACACATGTAAGGACAGAATTCGGGGGATGAATTAGAGTAAATGTGCAGTCTAGGACAACAGATTAAAAAAAAAAAAAAAGTAAATACAGGCAGGAAAACACGATGACAGAAGAAGAAAAAGCTGTTAACGAAGCACAACAACAAACAGCCTGCCAGATTATGAGCTGTGACAATGTGATAAGATGTAAAAAAAAACATTTTGTATGGCACACGTGTGTGTGTGTGTGTGTGTGTGTGTGTGTGTGTGTGTGTGTGTGTGTGTGTGTGTGTGTGTGTGTGTGTGGGGGGGGTGATGGGTACTGTAATAACAAAACAGCTGAACATGAATTCACATCTTCTTACATTTTGTTATTTTGTTGGTGGCAATTTATTAATGCAATGAAGAAAAACAAATGTGATTATGAAAAATAAAACAAAGCCTCACTGAGGAGTCACATCACAGGCTCCACACAGATCTGCTTTAGTTTCCTTATGCTGGTTTAAATTGTTTGTTTTTTTTATTTATTTCCTCTTTTTAGTTCTTCACAAATTTCTCAAAAACCCAGTAAAGAGCAGAGTGGTTATTCTAATGTCTGATATTAGTTATAAGCTACTATTGAACTGCTGTTCAATGTTTTGGTGCACAGCATATTTCAAAATTTGCTAATGAAAAAAGACAGATGGGTCTCTGCAGAGATTTGATGTTTGTGGCATATGTTCATGTTTTTGAATGTGGGTTGCTATTTCCATTGTGCATTTTCACAGGGAGGAAATTAATAGTTTTTCCCTCATGCAGATTTTGGTTGGGTAGACGCTATGGCGACATAGTTAAGCATTTTATTTTTCCCCCCTATTTGTCAAACAGGCAAGACGATGTGAAATTTTTAGAAAATCACCCTTTTTCTAATTTCAAAAATTCACCTGCTACTAACCATCACGCTGGCCATTCAGCTGCCTCTCCGGAGTGAGATTCAAACTACTGTATAGCAGCAGGATACACTCTGCGAGTCAGACTGTGAGTCTGTCGCAGGGGTTTGCAAATGACTGTCTTCTAAATCAAATTATTTAATCATTTATTTAAAATTCTGCACCAATGCGATTCCAATTTTACTGGGGAAAATGAATTAATGAATTCACTGAAATGAATTCAGCACATGGGTTAATTAAGGGCACTTCTTAAAGGAAAAAAAATTAAAAAGATAAAAGGGTTTATTAGCTGTGAATAAAGAACTTCTATTCATCTTGGAAGGAACTTTCCTGTAGTACCAAATTTTCTTCTATTTTTTGTAAAGACAGAAATGAGAATTCATGTTTAGATTTTACATTATTTATGATCACTTGCATAAACTGTTAATGAATTAAATAAGCATTGTTCATGATCGCTCATGGATTTTTATTTCCTCAATGTATTTTTAGGTTTCTGCAAAAGTCCTGAAAAATCCTTCTATGTATAATTGCTGTTTCTTTTGGAAGGCTTCCTACCAGCATTTCAAAAACTTTTAACATCCAAAAATATCACACCTGTGCTGTGTGTGTTGTAGATTCAACATAAAGCAAAAACTCCTCGGGCAGCAATAAAGAGAAGTATTAGCACACAAAACACTTTCACACCTGTGCAGGTTCTGCATGGCCACATTTCCTGTACTACTGCTTCTGCATGCACAATTTCATCCTTGTAACATCGTCTCCCTGCATTCATTTATTTTCTCCTATCCTGTTCTCAAAGCTCTGTAGGAACCCTGCAGAGTTAACATTTTGAGACTAGAAGATCTTCCTGCTACACAGTCGCTGTGCTCAGCTGGGCGCAGCTTCAGGTTGAACAGGTAACAAAGCGAACGACAACTTCAATTACCTTCAGGAAGTGGATCAAAGCTTCCTGTTCAAATGTATGCGTCTAATCTTCACAGCGCTACCATTAGCCGAGGCAGCAGCAGCACCCAGAAAATAAATTTCCCACACTTTTCTCGGTCGTCTATTTCTCTGGCTCACTCCCTCTCTGACAGTTATTCCTTCGCGGCTCCTGGCAGCATTGCTTCTTCTTGCAAGACTTGCAAGTATAGTGAAACTACCAGAAAACATTACTGCTGAAGCTGATTTTAACAGTTCTTATAAACTGTTCATGGGTATGGTGAGCCTAAAATTGAATACTTTATGATAATGTCCTCACAATAGCTGTGAGCGTGTTAGTCTGTAAGCTATATGAAAAATATTATCTGGTTGTTATCACCATAACAAGCACCTTAATTCCACCCTGTGCATTTATAATTGTATGTCTACGTGCTTTCAATCTTCACACTCAGTATGTAAAGCAGGTGTGTGAGCGGGGAGGTGACAGTGTAAACACATACAAACAGGGAACAAGAGGAGACAGGATGTGTTGGCAACCTGCTGTGAACACTACTACCAGCAGTACAAATAAATATATAAATAAAAGGCGATGACTGGAAGAAGTACAAAGAACTGCTGAAGATCTGCAGGGAAGCTAATTAATGGCCCTGTGCTAAACAAAGAGGTTACTGAGGGTCAGCTGATAGAAACTGAGGTAATATCAACAAAGAATTTGTTTTTAATATGCACGACCAAAACACGGTGTGAGCTGCCACAGTAAGTTTTTGAGGCCTTTTTATAACGTGCTGAGAAGGGTCTCTGTGCCAAAACGATCAGTGTGTTTAATCATCGTTTCACATACCAAATCTAGTACGACGTACTCATATAAACATCTCATTGTTACACACACACAGCAAAAAGAAAGACAAAAATTACAACAAACAGAAGATGATAATGTTTCGAATTTTCCCGAATACCCGAAAAACCTTTTCAGCAATCTATGAACACAATCGCGGTGGTCTGCTGTGTTGGTGTTTGTCTCCGTGTACCTTACCTGTCAGCGACGTCAGAGGCCACCTCTCCTCCTGCTTGCTCTGAGGACAGAGCTGTCACATCAGGCATCCCCACTCTTTCCAGAAAACACAAGTCTGGATCAGCACGCATTGCATTGTACCGCTCATATCCTGTCAGAGGAAAAACACTTTTACTAGTGTGAACAAGTATTTGAGGCAGCAGGACGTTTGCACATTGTGTATGCATGGAAAAACAAACACTTAATAAGTTAATAAACAATACATTATATCAGTAATGGAGCAATTATCAGCTGTTTTTTTCTTGAAGAAAGATTAAAACTCCATTATCATGTTTTGCTCTGCAGCCTTAGTAAGCTCAGCATAGCATGTTATAGTGTAGCAAGAACTAATATAACAGTGAAGTCTGAGTGGTGTTGGCATCTCCGAAAACATTAGAGCACTTTTGCAAATATGTGATGTTTTGATAAATCAAACAGATATTTGAAGTTTACACAGCACCATTCTCTCATAAAAATATCTTAAAAGTTTATTTTGTGACCCAGAAAGAGCAATATTTCAAACTCCGCCACTCTGCATTCCTCCACCACTGCCTCGTTTGAGACGAAATGGATTCTGGGATATTGCATTTCGTCATTTCGAGCTGATTGGAGACCAAAACAGCCAATCAGATTTTTTTTTTGCATCCAAGTCTGTGATTGGCTGGTTTTGTGGCACAAATATAACGGTGTACAGAAAGAGTTGAGCGCGCACGGGCAGAAATGTTGAGAGCGCGAGCAACACATTGCGAGCAAAAACTGAGCGAGAGGGGCTGCTATTGTGTGCGTGTATGGATAATAGCAAACACTGAAATGCATTTTCTGCACGCAGCAATGAATTTTGTTCACTCAAATTTAGCTTTTCTTCATTCAAAATAAATTTCTCCTCAAAATGCAACACTTGCACCTGCAAATTTTTTTTACGTGTGCTCACATTTTTTTTTTACGTGCACTCAGAATAGTGGCACAAAAATAACGCCACAGTCAGTTACCATCTAACAAGCATCAGTCACAAGGCAAACGTATCTAATATCAACTGTTGTGAGTGGATGCTCGACATTATTGGTAGTTGATGTGAAATCAGTTACTTAAAACCTATTCACTCAGTCCTAGAGAGCGGTCAATGTCCCCCACTGTAACCACTGGTCTCTAAGGAAAAGTGTGTTTTCCGGGACAGGTTGGCATGTGCTTACTGGAGGTTGCAGACATTTGCTAGCTAGAATTTAGTCGCAAAGAGGTGCTGCACTGAAAAACCTCCTTGCTTTTAGTTGCTAACAGGTTGTCATGGTCATCAGTAGGTTGCACAGATAGTCCCAACTTGTCTCCAAAACAGTTGCAAACTACTGTTTGGAGGTAAATGAAAAGTGCAACACAACCTTCACTTTGAATCTGAATCTTCCCCGTTTCTGGTTTGCATCACATTTTTTCCAGTTTCACTATAGCTGGAAGAGTAAATGGCAAGTGTTTGCAGAAAGTTGGCTTCTTCCATGCAAACTAGAGTCAACCACAGCAATCTGCTAGTGAGCAAAGCATGCACGGTTAGGTTTTTGGTGCAGCTTTCCGACTGATTGCACCTGGCAACAGCGAGCAACCAATCACCAACCTGTTGGGGGATACACATTTACAGGGGACACAGGGGACTGCAGACCAGTCTCAAGGTCTGTATGACGGACACCTAATATAAAAACAACGGGATTGTCTACTTAATTAATTACTTCTTTCACCCAAACTAATAAATAAATCTAAAGCTATATGCACACAAGGGTTGATATGCTTAACCATCCCACCCAAGAAAAGTCAATATCTGGGAAACATATGACACATATATTCCTTTCCAATGAATGTTGGTAGGTGTCCAGTGATATTCTAAAGCAGTTTCTCATCTTCAGCAAAAAAAAAAAAAAAAAAGTAAATAAATAAATAAACAAATAAAAATTGTGTAAACACAGATCTGAGAGTACTACACATTGCACACACAAATAACAGATGGCATCTATGTTTGTTCCTTAAAGTCTGTTCAAATTCAAGTCGAGCTTGGTAAAAATTTGTAAACAATTAACAACTGAATATTTATTAAAGCACACAGCAAAAAAAAAAAAAAAAAGTAGATGCTGCATGGCAAAATATTGTGCCAAATGTGACATCTGTATTCACCATGTTTGTGAACCCCGATGAGGAGAGACTTGTCAGCTTCTGCATCCCACCATGACACTGGAATCTCTATGTAGTCGACGTCAGGTAGCGGCACCTCAAGTTTACTGTCAACACACACAAACAGTCCATCCGTCAGTGCTGTCAGCGTCAAGTCAGTGCACTAAAACACAAGCCAGTCAATCATATTTCCCTCCAACGTTAACAGTAAAAGATAAAATGTGAGCTTAAAAAAGTGGGAAGACCAAAATGCTGAACAAATCAGCTCATTTTAAGGTTTTCATTTCTTGCCAGATCTGGTCAGCAGTGCCAACTGATCTGACACTATGTGAATGATACGTTGTCTGCATCATACCTGGCAGGTACCCCCTCTAAACCTTGAGTGGCAGCTTCCCCTAGAACCTCCACCTTTAGGTAGTACAACATCCGCACCCTCAGTAGCACCCTGTGGAGTGAGAAAGGAGAAGCGGTGTCATAATCCATGTCGTAAACTCTGTATGTTGTAAATAAACACCACCAAACACACTCTAGTGTAAAATAAAGTCCTTCATGTAAGTAGTGATAAGCAAAAAGCTCTGTTAATGCACTGACTTGTTGCAGTGTTGTTTGAGGTGTTTCTTGTAGCTCTCATCCTGCAGCACCACCTCTGGGTTACAATGGACCAGCCAGTCAGCATTCTTCACCTCAGTAACATTCAGCTGATTCTTCAGCTTCTTCCCCTTCCTACCCCGAGGAACGGGAGCTGATAAACCTGCAATGCAGACAAGGAGGAAAAGAAAGATTCTCCACAGAGTTAATGCTACCAATTTAACTTTGTATTTATACCAGTAGTTAATCCTGGTCTATACATTCCAATACGTGGTGCAATCTTTAGGTCATAAGCTGACTTTATACTGTATATTGTAGCACATGTGCAGAGTAAAATGCTAACCAGAGTGATTTACGAGTGCCTGATCTTGGCCTTCCTTGGTGGGTGTGATCAGATCCCAGATGAAGCTCTTTATCTTGTCATCGCCTTTGTAGTGTCTCAGGCAGTAAACCAGAAGAGCCCTACACAACAAAAAGGAAACATGATGTGTCGGACTCTGGCTACTGCTAACAAACAGACGATAATGATGATTCCTCTTACTCTTACCTACAGATCACCTCCATGTCTCTCTCTGTGAGGTGCCATTTAAACCGACCATGGTTTAGGATATCCTTCCACCGACCCCACCTAGAAAGAACAGAGAGGGTGGACAGAAATGCACACAGGAAACAAATGAGATAGTAAAGGAAAATGCAGCAGATTTCTATCAGTGATCTGTTCTTTGAAACAAACTGTGTGTGATCACAACTTTATTGAAAATTTTCCACAACAAATCAAACTGAAAACTTTAATGTTGTATTTCGGCTCATTTACGTTCACACTTCAGCTCCCAAATTAAAAAAACATATGAGATAAAGGTTAAGTCATTATTAATTATGCCACGCTGTCTAATGGCCATGAACTGCCAGCTGTTAGATGTCACCTGTTAAGCATGTATATGCATTCCTAAAACAAAAAATCATTCCACCGCTAAGGAGATATTCTGCAGCAGCTTGGAAAAAGAATGGTCTCCGTTTTGTCTTTCGAACTGAGTTTAAGAGTCTTGATGGTCTAATATGGCATATGCAGTTTTCTTTAACACACTCTCCGGTCCTACCCGAATATTAGAAGATTCTTTTCAACCCGGAAACATTCGGCACGGAGGTAGCGGCGGCTACGTTCACCCAGGCGACGAGTTCGACAAGGCCGCTCTTCTGAGTCGCTGTCCAGCTCTGAAAACTCCATCAGCTCATCATCCTCAAAGGAGTTGTAATGACGGGTCTGCTTCCTTACACGGGGTGTGTCAATTACCAGTGACTCCTGGATAGAAGATAAATGTAGACAGCCTCTGATCAAGAATTGCATGAGTCTTTCTAATAACAGGATGAAGTATTTTAAAGAAGGTTCTAACTAAGTTTTATCCTCTGGTGGTGTTCAAAAAGGAAAGAACCCTGAGGAAAAAGGGAAAGGATGAAGATCACAAACATCCTCATGTCACTGGGGGTTTCAGTTTTTAGGTGTTCGGAGCACAAAATACCATCCCCCCACACACACAGTTTAAAGACATCTCCAGTTTTAGGTGTGCATTCTACTTCAGTAAAACTGTAAAAAAGTTTTTTTCATCCTTCTATTATTCACACTTTCAAGTCTGATGTTTTAGAGTATTCACATCCTTATTCCTTTTCTTTCATTCATCCCGTCTTGTTTTCATTTTCTGTCAGCCTCCTTACCTTCTCTGATTTGGAGTCTATCTCTACTTCAGCGATCTTGGCCCATTTCTGCCAGAAGTTGGGGTCATCCAGAGAAATGTCTGTTCTGTTACCTGATGAGATGAAACTGGCCTGAGGAACGAGAAGCAGAAGGCGGGGGGAAAAAATATTAAGACCCAAAATGATGTTTACTTGGTTTTGACACAAGCTGGCTTACGATCAAATGTTTGGTCTTAAGCTGCCAATTTCTCAGGTTTAGCACAAATATTTTGTACTAAGACATTTGATCTTCACGCCAAACTATTTAAAGTATTCCGCTTTCAGAGCTTGTGAACACCACCTAGACTATGGGGCCGAATTAAAACACCATTTGAGACCCTAAAAATCCCTCCAGTGTGCAGCCTTTTTTAAGTTTTAGGCTTTAAGGAGTTTAATGTTGTTTAAGAATTTCCACCTTAGCGAACGTGGAGCCTTTCCCTTCAGACTGGATGGTGATTGTCTGAGTTCTCCTCTGAAGTATCTGATCAATGTCTTCTTCACAAAATTTGGAGCCCTCGTCTTCTTCATCCATTAAGGCTCCATATGCTCCTTTTTTCAACAAATCCTCCACTTCCATCTTTGAAAGCTGCTGCACCTGTCGCAAAACAGACACAAGCTAGGATTTGAGGGTTTCTCTCCCTCATACATACACAGCAGACCATCTCACACCAAAATGAATACAGATTAAACAATCGTATACAATATAAGAATATCTCAAAACTAATCTCTTACTCCATTGAGGCTTCCTTTACGGTTGATGTCTTGAAGGACGGCTTTGTCCAGTCCCAGCTTTAGACTGGCTTTGTCAAACATTTCCCTCTCATACGAGTTTCTGGTGATCAGCCTGTAGACTTTCACCGCTTTGCTTTGGCCAATCCGGTGGCAGCGTGCCTGGGCCTATAACAGTAGGAAGCATGGAAGTGTAAAGCATTACATTTTACAGAGACTTTCTCTCAGCTTGGTTTGAAAATACTTTATGAGGGCCTGAGACTATTTATACATCATTAAAGAAAAGGTAAAGATCAAAGTAAATTTAAATCTGTAAGATTTGCATATTGTTTGCATCAGTGCTTGTGACTAATGTTTGCCAAATTCAGCATAACTGTAACATAATTATTCTATATTTTTATACACATTAGAGGTAGTGGTTAGGAAGAAGTAGGTCTGCTGTACATCTGCCCCTGTAATGCCGACCAGGATAAGGGGTAGAAAATGGAAGGATCGATATTTAGCTTCAATTACTTTCCAGAATTAAGTGTAAAGATAAATGAGTTTATAAGTTAAGAGAAATTGTTTTTAGCATGAGGATTCAACCATGTCTATTTAGGAGTTTCTATTTTTTTGTTTTTTTTTTTAAACTAACTGTGCATGAGCACATTAACCTGTAGTTTAATTAGAGTGAATTTGTTCAACATTTAACAGATCAGCAAGAAAGACAAAAACAGGGACTTGACAAAATCAAAATCGACACGTTAATGAAAAATCTTCGTAACTGTAAAGATTTTAAGAAAGCTTGATACAAGATACAGAAACAGGCATTGCATCAGAGCCGGGAGAAGACTTATACCTTCCGAGTCAAGTAACACTGCATGCTCACTTCATTATTCAAGGCATCCTTTCAAGCGTGCATTTTGTCAACCACTGCAGTCCCACTATTCATCACAAATGTCACTACATATTACATGAATGAGACAAGCAGCAAGTTAGCACAGTCAAACGAGAGCATGATTAAGATAGATCTCCATCTTTTTTATGATGCTCTGACAACACAAATTCATTTGTATGTCAGTAGGCATTCTGGTCTCATCAGTTACATACAGCATGTGCAAATTTGTGACGGCTTCTTTGGATGCTTTACGCAGCTCTGTGCCCACCTGCAGGTCATTCTGGGGGTTCCAGTCTGAGTCAAAGATGATGCAGGTGTCAGCAGCTGTCAGGTTGATTCCCAGCCCTCCAGCTCTGGTGCAGAGAAGGAACACGAAGCGGTCTGAATCTGGCTTACAGAAGCGGTCGATGGCTGCCTGCCGCAGGTTCCCACGCACACGACCGTCAATGCGTTCATAGGTGTAGCTGGAGATAACACACCAACACAGATTTGAGGGTAAATCGACTTTTCCCCTTTCTCCTTTTTGAAAAATGTTGCATTTTTTTTTCCTTTTCAAATTTTCTTCTCTCTTTCCCAAATTACCTGACTAACATTTCCTTTACTCTGAATATTACCTCGCTCTTTTCTAGCCTGCTGTACTTTCCCCTTACCGCCTCTGTATGAGGTAGTCCTCAAGGATATCCAGACAGCGGACCATCTGGGAGAAGACTAGGACTTTATGTCCTCCGGCTAGCAGTTTTGGCAGCAGCTTATCGATCAGCACCAGTTTACCGGCTGCCTGGATCATGGCCTGCAGCTGGAAGTCTGGTGCTTCTGGACTGTGGCTCTTCTTGAAACTTTCCAGAATCTTCTCTTCAGCTCCTAGAAAAACAAAAGAAGGCAAAGGTAAAGCAAGTCAAGGCAAACCAAGGTACATTTATTTTATTTAAGCATTCTATGCTTGAAAGGAAAAACACCCAGAATCTGGGTGCATGGCACTACGCTTCAACACAGCTACCTCTCGCACTCATGGTTTCTTTCTAAACTGTTTTGACTCGCTGTTAGCTGACAACATGGTATTGTAAATATATTGTGCTAATACATTAATAAGTAATAAATTCAATAAATAATTCTGTTATCAAAGATGTGTACATAAAACAAAGGAGGCAGATTCATGCACACAAGGTCAATGAGTGTGGGAGTGGAGAGTGAGGGAGTGGGTGAACAAATGGTTGACTATGAATAATGAATAACAATCTGTGAGTGCTTGCATGTTTGCTCTCACCTGTGATAAGGTAAGGGTGGTTGCAGCACTTGCGAAGCTCCATCATGGTGTTAATGAGGTTGGGCATGTTGTGCTGGTTTGCTCCTTTGGACAGGAAAGAGAAGTTCTTCTCCAAGATGGCTCGGTAGTATTTCTTTTGAATGTTGGTCAGCTCAACCTGAAAAGAAGACGGGAAAGAAAAAAAGCATCCATTTAAAATTGTGTTTCTTTTTTTTAAGCAGCTGTTAAGTAATGACACAAGCTGATATAGCGTGCTGTGTGTCAGTGTTATGGAGAAGAAATCTTCAAGGGGACCTATTGATGCTTTCTCTTATTTTCCTCTTTGTCATACATCCTGTTGTAACAGTAGAGACAATAGAGACATGCGCTCAGTTACCCCAAGATAAAAAAAAATTCTGATGTCGTTGTTTTCACAAACGCGGACTTGCACTGAAAACTGTTTTCTCTGTGCGGACCTCAACGAATTTAAACAAGCATGTTCTGACTTGACAGATCATCCTATAAAGTAGAAATTACTTACATTTTTAAGTTACACTGTTAATAATTTAACATGATGTCACAAGGTTTGCAGATGTATCAACAGCAGTTTTAATATGGCTACTGTGGAAAACAGATTTTAACAGTAATCTAAAAAAATTTGACAAATCTTTTGTGATTAACTTTATAAAAGGACAAAACACATCAATGGCATTCACTAAGAAGGTTTTACAGACAGGCAGAGCTGGGGGTGGGGGGGCTCTTATTTCTCATCATTAAGAGGTGGCAATATGCAAATGAATCTCAGCAGCTGAACAACAAGCACTAAAATGAGGAGAGCAAAAATCCCTCATTTTAACTTTGTCATAAAGTTCAGAAAAAAAATAAAATAAAATTACAAATTATTTGTAATTATACAAAATATATAAAATGTGTATCAGCTGCTAATAATCTAAATTGCATATTTAAAAAAAAAAAAAAAAAAATCTGTTGGGGCTGAGAGCGCCGTTTGTATAGTCGCACATCAGGTTGAACGTTAATGACTGTAAATTCTCGCCTATCTATCAGCACATAGAGTTTTTGCACTTATAACTAACTAAATAAAGACTGCGGGTTGAACGCTTTTTTGCGGGACTCATACCTGTTGTTGAAGTTGGACTTTCTCTTTCACAGCGCAAAATGTTTGAAAACGTGTGTAGCGGCTCTGTAAATGAATGCGCCTCCACGCTGCTCCCCCTGGTGGATACTTAAGAAATTACCACTGGTTTTCCTAAATACTGCTTATGGGAGTTACAATCGTGTTTGCATCGTCTGTACCTGTGCATGTGCAATGACAATAAAGTTGAATTCTATTCTATTCTGTTACAGGCAGGGTATATCATTACGGTTATCTATCAGTCGACAATCGGTCAAGAATTCCAACAGACATCCATCATGGTCCTGTCAGCGATGCGGTGGCCATTTTAAGTGGCTGTATCTGTATGTGTTTGGAATATGAAAGGAAACTGGAGCACCCAGAGGAAACAAGACCAGACACTCATCACAGATGAACACTCATTTTAATTAACTGACAACTTCATTTTAATTTCATTTTTATTTAGTTGTGTTTTAAGAGACTAATAAAGACTAATAATACTGATAAAAATAAGTGTAATTGCTGGATTCAGTATTGTTGCCAAGTGAATGAAGCTTTCATCAGTAATGTTTGATGAATCATTCAGCCATAACAGAATGCAGCAAGATAAAAATATTTCCCAGCAAAGAGCTCAGAGAACTGTAAAAATAGGAGCATTACTCCCATCTTACATTTCTATATCAAGCACACACGAAAACACAGCCGTACCTCTATAATCGTCTCTTCTTTAGGTGCGAGATTTTTCTCCACGTCATCTTTCAGTCTTCTTAGCATCATGGGTTTCAGAATGGCCTGAAGCTTCTTCACCTTTTGGAGAAATTAGACAAAGTGTGAATGCGATGCTCAGTAAGAGGAAAAAATAAACAGAGCGAAAGGCAAGATGGGCCGGAGAGAATAGCAATGTTAGTACACGACGTCAAAATTTTCATTTTTCTTGGTTAAAATCTAGAATGGAGGAAAACTGTAAACTGTGCATACCTGTTCGTCAGTCTTGAGGTCTCCAAATTCTTCGAGAAATGTGCTTTCTGAAGGGAACTGTAGTGGCTCCAGGAAGTTCAGCAGACTAAACAACTCCTCCACTGAGTTTTGCAGAGGGGTTCCTGTCAGCAGGACCTTGTGTTCCTGTTGGAATATGTACAATATACTGAAGAAATAAAATAACAACAACAAAATACACACATAATCTGCTGAGTTCATCTAAAAAAAAAAACCTAAAAAAAAAACCCAATGGGATAAATAAGACTACATTTCAGCACTAAAACAACAGCCTTTTTTATTTTATTTTATATAGCACACACAGACTGACCAGGTTCATGAGTTTGAGACCCTCAAGCAGTTTGCAGTTCCTGTTTTTTAGCCGGTGGGCTTCATCGATCACCACACAGCGCCAGTGCAGCTTTCTCAGCTCTGGACAATCAGCCATGATCATCTCGAAAGTGGTGATCAGCCCATGAAACTTAAGCACACCTGGGATAGTGTTACCCTGTGAGAGAGGGAAGGGTGAGAATATAAACTTCATATTTCAGGATCAAGATAATCAAAAGGTTCATGTCAATATCACATCTGTGGTTCAGTTTTGATCCCAGTTTTCTTTGCTGCCTCTGATACACTTGTCTCTCTGCCCTTGTTATAAAAAAAGAAAAGGAAAACGCATATTTGGTATTTCAGGGGTGGACATTATAGAACTTTTGCTGACTAAGAAATAGAATAAAGAATGCCTCAAACAACAGAAACTGCTACACAGCTGCATTAGGCTCACATGACTAAACTTAGTATTCAAGCCCCTCGGATATCTGCGGAGATAAAAATTAAAGCTTGCATAATAAACGCATACACTATAGTAATGATAATTCTCTGTTATACATAAATAAGAAGCAATAAGAACCCTGATGCAACACTGTTATGTGTACAAGCCGAGTGAAAGCGAACGGGTGTTTAGCAACTGATTTAAACACAAGCTGAAAATCGTAAACAAAAACATCTGCTGTTTAACAGAGTCAGATAAATAAATACTGAGGTAGATGTTTAACAACATTGCAGTTATTTATGAGCAATAAAAATTTACTCTACAACTGCGATAACTCATTTGACCGACCACGAAAAATCATCAATCCAAAGACTCTGCGCCGTCTCCCAACTTTAACATTGGCTTTATCTGTATTTTTACTTCAGTTGGTCTATTTATTATGTAGGTGTTTATGCCTTTAGGTGTTTTGTCAAATAAAATACTGAAAAATGACACAATCTCGGTTTCTTACAGACTAAGCTTCAAGCGCAAGTACAGAACAAAGTTGAACTGATTACATTTTTTTTCCCAAAGGAGAAGCTGGACCCTGTAGCATTTCAATTTTTCCTATTAATTTAGTGATTGCAGAGCAAATAAAGACATTTTATATCACTGTAGAAGGCCCCAAAACCCCAACCTCTCTGGAATTTCAACAGGAATCAAACACCAAATATTTGAACACACCTTACATTTCAAAGCTACTAGAGAAACATAACACAGCTGATTCAGTTCCTGGCTGATCAATGAGAGGAGATGACTGCAGTCAAACATTACCTGTGGGTCTCTGTGAAACATCTCATACTGCAGGATCATCTGCCGGCTGATCTGCGAGCCGTGGTACACAATAACGTTCATGTGCGTCCATGTGCGAAACTCCCTCTCCCAGTTGGTGATGGTGGACAGAGGTGCGATGATGAGGAAGGGCCCGCGAATCCCCATGCTGAAGATCTCGTAGAGAAAGGTGATGGACTGAATTGTCTTTCCCAAACCCATCTCATCTGCTAGTATACAGTTTTTTCTAGGATGAAAACCAGAGGCATCCATTTGTGCAAATTATACAATAACTTCTTCATGTAATAGATTACAGTTTGTGTAAACATAATTGTCTCAACACATTTGTGATAATAACGTGAACTCTGCATCTCGTAACACGAATCAGTCAAACATACAAATGCGCCTCATCTAAATGATGACTTCTAATCTCATAAGTTAAAAACTAATTTAAAAAGTTTGAGGTTTTAAAAATTAAAGCAAGGTTTGTTAAATTTTGCTTCTGTAATGACAGTAGAGCCAGACTTGTTTTACATCCCAACATGCATTTGCAGGAATTTTCTTTGACTTTTACGGTACACAGATTGGAAGACTGTTTCTCATGTGAAAGTGCTTTTGTGTTTTTGAAGTGAAAGGAAGTCTCACTGGTTTTCTGCACCACATTTGTACACGGGTCACATTTCGTGGAACTAATTTGTTTCAGGCCAGCAGTGGGGCTGACTTTAGTTTGAAATGCATTTAGAATGAAGCCATAAAATATGACAAGATTAGATACAGTACATCTATTGTCTCGTTTAGGTTAGGAGTTGCACTCATGTTTTATTTTGGGCCTCTGCTTCTTGCAATCAGGAAGTGCTCACCATGATTTTTAGTGTGTTTGCGTGATGTTTTAGTTTATGTATGCAGGTAATGTCCCCCAAAAAGGACTAGTAAAATAATAATAAAATAACTGGGTTTAAAAAAATAATAATTAAATTGCCTGTTTTTCTTTTGTTGTCTATCAAAGAAAAAGAAGAAAACAAACAAACAAAACATCAGCAGACCATAAATGCTGCTTTAAATAAAGGGAAAAAATTAATGAATCATTCAAAGGAAGAAACCCACTTCTCTGCTAGCAGGAGGTGACAACTACTCACTAGTAGCTCAACACATAATTGAAGTACAACATGCCAGTGAAGCTGGCACACTGCGACACACTCCACCACGAGGACACATTTCCAACCCTGCCAGAGCTTGCCCACTGAGAGACTGGGCAGCGCTTCTCCGCAGCTTTTATAGTGCAGTGTTGATTGATTGCTGAGTGGAGTCAGCTGCGCACTGGCTCCACAGGAGAAAGAGGTGGCACCTGAGTCAGGGAGAGAGCGGCAGGACACACCCACACACAGAACACGCCTGCTAGAGAAGTAACAATGTATACAACCAGTGTGTATATATGTATGTATGTATGACCTATAGGAGCCATCCAGGTGAGTCGTAGTCCTCAGTGCATAATTGGAGCTTAACTGACTGTAAAACTGTCATTGTTTATGACTTATTTTAATTAATCAACTAACTGATCATGAGAGTTTGCTTTATTTCTTTTATTTAGCCCTAAATTTACCCTGGATTGTTTGAACCTCAGTGAGTGAATGTGACTAGAATGGTTCCAGTGTGTATATTCACCTGTTGTACCAGTTGAACAGTAGCCAGTTCATTCCCTCTAACTGGTATTCTCTGAGCTGGTTTCCATTTCGGTAATCTCTAGAGCGCTCCAGCTTCTGCCACTTTTCTGGAGAAGGACGCTCCTTTGATGCAAACACACATACAAATATAAATTGCCCTTTCAGTACCTTTTCAGTAATTACTAAACAAAATGCAACAACAAAAATACAGTTATTACATGTTATGTGCTGTATTTTTTGATTGGAATCATTACAAAACTCTATCCAAGAAAACTGGGATATAATCAGATGATGAAATTATTTGGTTCCTCTCATCAGTCAGAAATAAGATAAGTGAGTTGTGCCAGTTTATAAGTGTAAAATGAAGCTATTATAGAGGTTGAATGGGTAAATAAGGTGATTATACTAGATTTTAAATTAATAATAGCAAAGGAGCTACAATAACTTGCTCAGTTTTTGCTCCCGAATGTCCAAAAATTGAAAGAACCTCAAAAAAATTGCTGCTATTGAAGTAACAATTATGTATTCAACCTTGGAAAGTAAATATGCTGTTGGGATAATGACAACCTATCATGTCACACCGCTGCCATCTCTTGCTTCTGCTTACAAAGCAGTTATACTAACACTAAACAGCTAAGAACAGATCTATAGTTAAAGAGCAGAACATATCTGAGGCGAATCAGACTGTGAGGGATTAAAAGAATTTAAAGAAAAAAGAAAAATCACACAAAGCCGATCATGTTTGCACTCGTTAGCATTGGGGAAAAAGAAGCAACACCAAAAAGGCAAAATTGAGGATCAGTGGTTGTAGAGATGTGGGCAGACAAGGTTGTCTGTTCCGCAGAAATGGCTAGAGATAAAACATAAAGTCATAATGGTGTACACTAGCGCAGTTTCCCTTTTTCTATTATCCTCCCACCAGCCTAACTTTATAATGTAAATGTTTTCTCTCACTATGTATCTAAGATGGCTCAAAACGTCTGAATTGCCGCCCACATCTCCATATCTATTCAGAAATTCAAATGAGTCTCAGCTGTGAAAATAATAAATAAATAAATAAGCCTATCGGAGCATTGTGGACTGTACTGAGAGAAAAGGGACATTATCTTCCTGTACCAGAGCAGGAAAAATAGTCTGAAAAATGGCAACCACTGTAGCAAATACACAGTTACACAAATTCAATATTATTCACAGAAATGAGTCCTAAATGGAGCACATTTGTTTAATCTACATATTATTACTTGAACTAATCCAAGCACACTACCACAGCTTATGTTGCGACTGAAAAGGAACTAATGATCATCTTAGTGCAAAGGGATTAAAAGGATTAAACTGCTTCCCAATGAACAGTGACCAGAACATGACAGTATAAAACAACATAGTAAATCATGACCATTATCAGGCAGCATCTGCTACATAGTGGTATAATATAGCATTTTTTCAAAAACAGCAGTTCTGAAGTGCAACAGTGTGTTGCGCTTTTTCCTCAACTGAACCCGTCTGTTCTTGAACTGAGGTTTGTTACAATGAGGAAAAAATTTCTCCTTAATTTTAAAGCGCTGCATCAAGTTTTCTTATGGTACTCATCTTCGATTACGTGTCTACTCACAATGTGTCTGAGGTCTGCAGGCAGTTTCTGGATCTCCTCAAACTCTTTGATCTTCTCTGGGTCCAAGTCCTCTTGCAGCTCCCACGTTGCCTCCTCATATGAGAGACTGCACCACTTAACGAGGTAATGGGTCACCTCCTACAACCACATACAAGAAAGAAAAAAAAAAACATGTTGTATTTGTACCACAGGATTCTGAGAGCACCATCACACTGAGGATCTTCGGTAATAGCTACTTTCAAACCAGAAAAACACCTCTGTGGGAGGGTGTCTGTGTTTATGTGTTACCTACCTCTCCGGTCTCTGTATCTGTGGTAACAGCTACCTCCAGCACTCTGTCCACTTCTACATAGTCTGGGTTAAATAGGTCCTCATCGGGCTACACAAAAAAAAAAACAAAAAAAAAACAAAAAAAAAAAAACAGAGACAAAGAGGGATGAAGGGAAAAAAACAAACAAGAAAAAAAAACAGTTTGATTCTAAAAAATAGTCTCACATGAGAACACCTGAAATGTAATTTGACTTTAATCATTAGCATTGTGTCACAAACCGGGCCGCATGGCCATGACAAAAACCCAGAGGTGCATAGTGCCATTTCTCATTTTTGTAACTCGTCCACTGATAATTCTTCTTCTCTTCTTGTACGGTGCCTATACATAGTTCTCCCCATCCATAACAACATGATACCCTCTGTTGCAGTACTTAAAAAGCTCCCAGGGAACAACAGTGACTTAAAAAAAATGCACAAAAATGACTTGCCTTGACACGTTGCAATACAGGGAGTGCAGAATTATTAGGCAAATGAGTATTTTGTCCACATCATCCTCTTCATGCATGTTGTCTTACTCCAAGCTGTATAGGCTCGAAAGCCTACTACCAATTAAGCATATTAGGTGATGTGCATCTCTGTAATGAGAAGGGGTGTGGTCTAATGACATCAACACCCTATATCAGGTGTGCATAATTATTAGGCAACGCCCTTTCCTTTGGCAAAATGGGTCAAAAGAAGGACTTGACAGGCTCAGAAAAGTCAAAAATAGTGAGATATCTTGCAATACTCAGAGACATGGCCAAGGTAAGAAAGGCTGAAAGACGACCACCACTGAACAAGACACACAAGCTGAAACGTCAAGACTGGGCCAAGAAATATCTCAAGACTGGTTTTTCTAAGGTTTTATGGACTGATGAAATGAGAATGAGTCTTGATGGGCCAGATGGATGGGCCCGTGGCTGGATTGGTAAAGGGCAGAGAGCTCCAGTCCGACTCAGACGCCAGCAAGGTGGAGGTGGAGTACTGGTTTGGGCTGGTATCATCAAAGATGAGCTTGTGGGGCCTTTTCGGGTTGAGGATGGAGTCAAGCTCAACTCCCAGTCCTACTGCCAGTTTCTGGAAGACACCTTCTTCAAGCAGTGGTACAGGAAGAAGTCTGCATCCTTCAAGAAAAACATGATTTTCATGCAGGACAATGCTCCATCACACGCGTCCAAGTACTCCACAGCATGGCTGGCAAGAAAGGGTATAAAAGAAGAAAAACTAATGACATGGCCACCTTGTTCACCTGATCTGAACCCCATTGAGAACCTGTGGTCCATCATCAAATGTGAGATTTACAAGGAGGGAAAACAGTACACCTCTCTGAACAGTGTCTGGGAGGCTGTGGTTGGTGCTGCACGCAATGTTGATGGTGAACAGATCAAAACACTGACAGAATCCATGGATGGCAGGCTTTTGAGTGTCCTTGCAAAGAAAGGTGGCTATATTGGTCGCTGATTTGTTTTTGTTTTGTTTTTGAATGTCAGAAATGTATATTTGTGAATGTGGAGATGTTATATTGGTTTCACTGGTAAAAATAAATAATTGAAATGGGTATATATTTGTTTTTTGTTAAGTTGCCTAATAATTATGCACAGTAATAGTCACCTGCACACACAGATATCCCCCTAAAATAGCTAAAACTAAAAACAAACTAAAAACTACTTCCAAAAACATTCAGCTTTGATATTAATGAGTTTTTTGGGTTCATTGAGAACATGGTTGTTGTTCAATAATAACATTATTCCTCAAAAATACAACTTGCCTAATAATTCTGCACTCCCTGTATTTGAACCCATTTGTCAAACAAGTCTACTAACAGTTTTGCAACAACAACGATTTCTCTCCCATGAAGTGTGACAAGGTCGACTCCCATGAAGATGAAATTGTGCACTTAAGAACAAATGATGCTTCTGTGTCAGGGTGTTACCCCATCACATCCTGATGGAGTTAGCCTGTTAACCTCTGAAGCACCCTGAACACTTTGCAGTAACACAGGATGGATGTGCTGTGAACTATCAGGCAGCGTGGCCCATTCATTACATACACAAACTAATCATATTTATATGTTCATAATTATTTTGTTATGGGCAACACAGCTTTGGAAATGGTTAGCTGGATAATAGCACATGAACTTGTCTTGTCATTTAAAAGGAGAATATTAACCCTTTATCCAGTCCTGAACAGCATATGAGGGTATGATGGTTAACCTTACCTCGGCAAACAGGTGTTTCATCTGGGCTTGTTTGGTCCTGAAGCGCTTGATTTTCTGGTGGATTCTGGGATCTTTCTCTAGTTCTTCCAGAGTGGCCCATTTGCAGTGTAGGTAGGAACTGAAATGACATGACAAAAAACATAGCCAGCTACTTAGCCTTTCAGCTCGTGTGAGAACAGCTCAGAACAGGATGTCAAAAGGATGATCTAAAACCTGAACACTGAAAGTGGTTCAGAGGCACATGAGAAGATGATTTAAATACTCGTACAGTTTTCTATTTTTATGGGTGGATTCCCAAAACAATCGGGCGTTTGCCTGTTTGAACTGTGTGAACAGTTGAAAATCAATCCATAAAGAGAACAGCCTTCACCTCACTCAACATAACCAGTGTTTTCTGCACTGCAAGTGATTAAAATATGCATTTTCAGCTAGAAGTAGTTACCTTAATTGGAATTAATCAGCAATACTGAGAAAGTGTTCCCTAATTAAAGGGAAAGGAAAGACGGCAAAACAAATTCTACTACTGCTCCTGTGGCTGCAGTTTAACATACGTGATTTAATCTATAAACCTCAACCCATAAATGGACAAATACTAGAAATGTATCTGACGTGTTTAAGGGATACCATGTAGTTACTATGCAAATGCTTATATATTTGCAATTGCATTATGCATAATGGTGATTTTTTTTAATACTACAAATATTACACTATTACTACATATTTCTAATTTCTGAATACATTATTCTACTGAGTAACATTCATACTGACTCAGTTTTACTGCTCAAGCGATCTGATCATGTTTTATTCATCACCTCAGAGAGTAAATTACAATCTTAATTACTAATGTATATTTCTCTAGGTCTTTTCTTTATAATAAAAGGTCCCAGAGAGAGAAAAAAGTCTCAAGAGATCCCTAGACTGGCTGGAGAACCTGAGCCTCGGGGATAAAATTAACTGAGTGCTTGTGAGACTACGGATGCAAAGCTACAAGCAACTGTTAGAGAACCACATGTGTATAAACTTCGAATTACTTCAAATAAATGTCATAAAAACTATTAACAACTTCAACAAAGGCACGACATTCCTTTCATGTAATGAATGCGAGGTTGTAAGACGAAAGATGACGAGTAACTGACATCCCTCCAACCAGTAATTAACTTGTCAAAAGACCTAATTATTGGCATTGCTGACCTTTTTGTCAATGCTAGCAGCTGTCGTGCAGTCAAAGTTATCATTTTATCAACGATGGTGACGACTGCCTAAATGTACAAGAGCCATGCCCAGTTTACACAGTCATGTACACACTTTCATGCTCTGAAGTATGGAAGAAAATTAAGTGATGGTTTATTATGAAAGCAGTGCAGATCTAAGAATGTTTGACCACATAAGCAATTATAATCTGCCGGCTGGCTCACAGGTGCGAGTGCTACTGGAAGTGCAGTTTTAGACTGTATTAGACAGAGTGGCGGTTCTAACTGTGAATACCACTATTTGTTCTCTAATGTGTGTCTTTCTGTTATTTTTGTATACAGCCCTCTTGATTGTATATATTTCTCCTGTTTGCTATTTATTCCTGTCTGTTTATTATTTAAATCCGCACAGTCGTTGCAGAGCAGCCACAATTTTGTTGTACATGTACAATAAAGGGCTACTCTAATCTAGTCTATAACACACGATTTTGCCAACAGTTGATCTAACCTGACATCAAACCTGCAATGCAGCACAACATCTCTAACCTGTGCCTCCTCCAACAATGATCACACAAGAGGCAAAGGAATGTTTTCACTGTTGTGCAGGAAAACATACAACAGTGAAAGTGGCCTCATCCGTGACTGCTAAAAATATCAATTTCCAGTATATGTAACTGCATGAATAACCAATGTCAAAGAGGTACTCACAAATTTCTATATTTGACATAAAATTCCTCAATCTCCTCCGTTTGGTCCTCTGATGATGACGTCTATGGAGATACAGAAAGAGACAAAACTAATAAACGAGAAATAAGCGAGCAGCGATAAAGAAAAAAAAAAAAACTATATAAGCCGAGTGTGTGTGTTCATTCTCTGTCCTTCACCTCTTTCTTCACTGTTCTTACAGCCAGAATTTTCTCAATGATGTTGGCCTCATCCTCAGGTGGTTCCTGAGAGACAGAATCAGAAGATTAACTACTGAAGCTTAAGGCTGCAATGCAATGCAAAGGTTTTATTCAAACAGGCCTAACACTAAGACTCCAAAGCAACAAACCTTTGCAATCAGATAAACACCAAAAATGTATTTAAAAGCTATAATTATTAAGATATTAAATATTATAAAACCTTAATGATAACATAGATATAACAAAACTGAGAGGAAAAAGTAAGAAAGAACCAGATGACCATCTATGTGCTTACCTCAGCCTGCCATGCCAGAGCAGTGGCATTGAGCGCCGCGATGCGACCGGCTCCAAGAACTGCAATGGTCTCTCCGTCATCATCTACCACCTTAAAGTCCAAATCTTCGTTGTACTTCCTCCTTTTGACTTGTCGTCCCGAACGTCGCTTCTGCAGAAGGAGGGGCAAAAAAAAAAAAGAGAGAGAATACGAGGAGAAAAAAGGACAGAAGAATTAAAAAGAAGGCATGAGGAAGTATATCTACATGTAAACTAAAGAAAAGAGAAATGATTAAATGTTTATGCTCAGCGACTGTGTATCAGTGTTACTCTTACACAATGCAGATACTGCAGTGAATGTAAGAAAGAATGCTAAGCTAATTAAGTCAGGTTGACACTCCGATGTGGTAATCTTGTCCATTTTATTTTGTGCCTTCAAAAATGTCTTTCCAGTCAAAAAGAGAAGCAATCTGTAAAACTCCACCTGCCTCCTGAAGCCCATCCGATTTCTCAGTGACACGACGACTTTTATCAACACATTGCTCTCCTGGATATTTGAAACACACTGGTGTATTGGCTAGCTCAGACTCTCTCCAGCTGCTACAGAGTGCTGCTGGAAGACTCCAAATTAGCACCAGCAAAATAGAGAAGCATTACAGCAGCACTAGCATTGACATTCTGTATGCCTGTCAAATACTGAATTGACTTAAGCACTCATCTGCCTCCACCCTACCTCTAAGCCTTGTAGATCCTAGAAGAACTGCTTCTAATTGCGGACTGCATCGCACAGTCAAATGTTCCTTCCTTAATGACGCAAATCTCAACACATGCTTTCAACTTGTGGTGGCTCTTGTTTATTTAATGGCCTTAGACATTTAATCCTGTTTTCCATTTTGGTGGTCTGTGCACCTATTTTTGACATTCCCTGTTTTTTTAATGTGCACTCTGTTCAGCTCTGGTTGTTTTAAAAGTGGTATATAACTAAAGACGAAAAAAACTGCTAAGATTCCTGCCATTAAGAATGCTACTGATGTTCAGAATATCATCAAATTGACCCTTTATCCTTTGTGTAGGTTTTTCTTTGTAAATACTGTGATGACAGCCTTTTGTGTTCAGCCTCTATCCAGTTTTGCTGTGCACTCACTGCATTATCCAGGGGGTCTTGGCTGTCCTCTCCACCCATGTTAATGGCTGACATTGAGGTAGTGTCATCACTCTCCACCCCCTCCTGGACAGCCAGCTCCTGGTTTCTCCTCTTCCCCTTCTTCTTCTTCTCCACCGGCGCTGCGCCAGGATCTCTGTGAGGGCAGGAATTCTGATGAGTAATTCGCCACTCTAGTAGCCTGCAGCAGCATTTTCTCACTCAGCGGCTGGAAACTCTGCTGCTCCCTGAGGATTTGTGGCAGACTGGTTGAGGAAGTTCTTTCAGCTCTTACTCTTTATGCTAATATGCAGAAGTACTGTCATTTCCTAATCACAAAAGACAACCACTGATTGATCACAGATTACAACGAGACTGCCCAACTGCTACCTGACAGCAAAATCAGAGCCTGAGAAATGACAGTAAATGCATTGTTTGCAACATTTTAATAAAGGAGTTAACGCAAAAGAGCAAAGTGTAATGTTCAATTACTTGAAATGATAGGTCCCCAGCTTCAAGCACTTACTAAAACTACAACGAACAAATCATTTCTTTTTGTTTTCACTTTGTCAAAACAAATTGTGGTATGATGGAAATCCGTTGTTCCCCTTTTTAAAAAATGTTATCCATCAGAAATGTCATTTTGTCTCATTTCTACTTCTGTAGATTTCCCAACATTTTTTCACAACAACTGCAATAAAACAATTTCCCTTTGGGGAACCCTGATTTTTTTCTGACTCCTTTTATTAATGTATAGAATACTGCCATAAAGCTATTCATTTTAAACTAAGAAGGGAAGCAACATAAAAATTTTGACATTCTCGAGCAGATATTTATTGCCTGTCGAATGAGCAATCAAGCATCGTTAACACAAATAAAAAAAAATACAAAATAAAACTTTAAACAAAATGTTGACATGCAGTATAAGTCACCTTTTGGAAAAAATTACTCAATATTCCACACTTTCTTCTGCCGCTGACTTTACAGTATAACAATTAAATGCTATTAAGTCAAAAATGCAGCTGACACATGAACTGCTTATGGTGACTAATGATTTAGGATAATACTGGCAGGCAGAGTCCAAGGCGCAAAACAGATTCATCTCCTGCACCGGTTAAAGACATTTTCTCTCTTTTGCACAAAAACTGTGGCAAAGTGAGCAATAAGAAAAGACAAAAGCAGCAGATTAAGATGGAAGCTGCACCACATGAGGCTTTTCTAATCTTCCTGTGGATGGTTTTATTCGAACAACACATGACGGATACCAGAGCATAACCTGGAAATGACCCCAAGCCAGAAGAGTTCACAAGGTCTTCTTTTCATTACTACAGTGGATCTTCTCTCTCTCTCTCTAACATTTTATCTAGTTTTCTCCTCTCTTATCTCCACTCTTCCTTTACATCATTATCCCTGTAGCTTCTCATCCTTACTACCCCACTCCCCCACCCCCGCCCCTTTCATGGCACTGATCATCATCTCTTTCCTACATTCTCTTCATAACTTTCATTGGCAGCTTCTTCTCTTCTCACACTCACTGGTGTTTTTTTCCCTTCTTTGTCTTTCATAACTCGGCTGCTTCCTTTCTTAACTTCACATCTGTTGCCATTTCTGTCCTCCCTCATTCATTCACAATCCATTTCTTCCAAACTATTTTCATCATAAACTTCTGCTTGCACATGTACTGCTTTTGTCTGAGAAACCTGCTCTTTCTCTGACACCATCTCCTTTCTCTCATTCACATTACAGCATCATAACCTTAACTCAACTTGTCACAAATATGCATTCCAGTCTACACCAATCTCTTGAGCTCCAATCTTTCTCTTTATCCACAACCCAATAGTTACTGCATGCTGCTGTGACACATCTAAGATCATCCTAGCACAAATGTAATTCACAAAGAAATCCTGTCTAAAGTCTGCCATTCTTTCTTAAAATAACCAACAGTAGCCACCTGAAAGCTAGGTCTGAAAATGGCAAAGTGCATAGATGACAAGAACAAATAAAAGCCTGGCCGCAGACACAAGCTGAGGAAATACAATCTGGTACAGCTGCTGTTGGGTATCGTACGCATGCTAATGCTTTACAATAAAAGTTCCACTAAGAGATTAAATGGTTCCATCCACTTAAACAGTAAGGCTGTTAATATACGAAAGGGTTACAGGAAGGTCTGGTTAAGTTCAGAGTGCAGTTATTAATGTTATTTAAAATGTACGCGTGCATCTTGTGATCACACTTCAGTTACTCATCAAAATGAGTTTCTGTATTAAGACATGAGAAATTAAGCTGATCAAACTTTAATACAGGTGTGTTCTGCAGGTGAGCTAAATAAAATAAAAAAAAGCCTGATTACTATTTGAGGATATAAAATATGACAGTAGCAGCATTTGTGGCAGATGTGTCAGTGCTCCCTCCATCTACCCTCCAATTGCTCAGCTTTTAAAAAGTGAGCTGATTAATAGAAGGGGGAATAGCAATGACAGTAAAGGAAGAACAGCTAAGGTTGTCAACTGCAATTAAACAGTCTGTTATTAAGGTATATGCATCTGTATCATATATATACATCCTCATGTGCTTATAAGAGGTTTGTGAGATAAGACGTGAATAGCATCTCTGAAGTGATGGCGTGGCTGATAAAGAGAAACATTTTATCAGCTTGCATGGACGTGTTTGTTTATCTTCACATTAAAATTAAGATTCAAACACATTTCCAAAGTTAATTAGCTTTCAAAAATTCACAAATTCCAGAAATCACCAGCTTGACTTTAGTGGTTTATTTTGCAAAGGTCAAAACCTTACTATGCATTCATGATGTCCTGGGTCTCTCTTTAGTATTTCTCCTTAATGTAGCTTCAAAGTGAAATATTTGTAACCAAGGAACTGCATTATTTGTTGCACACGACAGGTTTACTGCCGACTTCCTCGCTTTACCCCATTATTGTGCACTTCAAGGGGTTTTCTAGTGCGGCCTCTTTTCTCTATTTTCCCTATAGCAATATTCTCCTTGTAAATTCTTCTCTCCACCCATGAATTGTTAGCCCGTCCGAAAGTCTTACCTGGGTTTTCGACCCCTCTGTTTTGGCGCTGACGGGACTGGCGTCTTGCTGTTCGCCTGACCGTGGTTCTTACCATGGCTGTGGGCGGCCTGGGTGCCGTGTGCCCCCCCTGGGACTTTTGTGTGGACTCCTTGGGTAGGACGAGCTGAAGAGGATTTGGAAATTTGTGAGTTAATGCAAGCTCTTGTACAGGACAAGCGGCGGTGGTCACACTTCCATGATAACTTTAGTCATTCTTAAACTGAAGCTGATTTTTCTTTTTCTTTTTTCCCCACAGCTCTTTTGATGCACATGTATTAATATTAGTTTGCTAGGGCCGTTGTATGGCAACGCCCTGCATTCTTGAACACTGTACTTGGCTGGCAAGCAGGCTTACATTTACTAAATACCACTAAACAAAAGTACCGTAATTGTCGGGCTATAAGCCGCTACTTTTTGCACAAGCTTTGAACCCTGCGGCTTTTAGTCAGGTGCGGCTTTTCTATGGATTGTCCATGATTTTTGTCATATCGTAAGACGATTTGTTTTGTGTGTTCCGCTGTTGTACGGCACTACGTTGCCTGGCGGAAGGATCGGGGTTCAAGAGTGGTATGTCAGTCACATGTCCGTCCGCCAGGCAACGTAGTGCCGTACGAAGTAGCGCGAAAAACAAACTTCAAAGTAGCGGTACGCGTTCAGCGGGAGGCGTGGATGATGAGCGGCGATAAACTTGCGAAAAGCAAGTTATGCCCAACTCCACCGGTGGAATCTGACAGCGTGGAAAAGTGCGAAAACATCCACGATCACCAACGGATTTTGAAGGGCTGGACTGCTGCATGATGGAGAGGAGGACACCGCCACGGCCCTTCAGAGGGTGTTCGACTCTGACACTGACAATGAGGATTTCTTTGGTTTTGAAAGTGACAACGAAGGAGAGAAGCGGAGAGTGGATGACGAAGCCATCCTGAGCCTGTTTGTATCCGACACTGGAGGAGAGGACTTTGGTGGTTTTAGTGCGCAGGAAGAAGAGAAAGATGGTGGTGAATGACTGACTTTTCTTCTTGTTAAAGCTGTGTCACTGCACCTGAGCCTAAAAGGTAGTCCGAATCTATTTTTCTGGTGTGCTGTAGGCTACTGTTATGTACTACATGTGCAAATATGTACCCATAACTTGTTTTTCAAAATATTAATAAAAGTGATGTCTCCAAACAGCCATCTCTTTCCTGACAATTCCCTTTGTGCATATTCTCTTACATATGATAAGTCAACATTGAAACACCTGCGGCTTTTAGTCAGGTGCGGCTAATGTATGTACAAAACAGGATTTTCCCCTGATTTTAGCTTGTGCGGCTAATATTCAGGTGCGCTTTGTAGTCCGGGAAATACGGTACCAGAAATATTGACATTTTGACCTGATGGTCCAGCTAAGCGATTAAGGGGTCAGTACGTTCTTTTAATTCATCATAGGCAGAGCATGAAAATATTAATATCTTGGCTAAATTTTATACAAACTCAATAATTTTCAGGACTTAACACCAAACCCCACAAACATGATCCAAAAGGAAGAGTCTGCACGCTGATGAAAATAATCTTGACGTAGGCACAATGTTCTTATTAACCAAGAATGTCAACATCACCGTGAATATTCACCCACGGGGGAACATGTGGGGTTTTTTCTTGTGTTGTTTGTTTTGTTGTTGTTTGGTCGCAAAAACAGCATTGAGAGTATACACTGCCCCAAGCCAACAGTGGACTGTCAGCAGCACTGACAAAGAATCCAAAATGCAGCTTGTAGTTGTTTCAATAATACATATAAATTCTATTATCCTACTTTCAGTGTCATCTAAGTCTATTGCTGGGTTTGGCATCATCAAACATGCACTGATATAATTCTTGCAGAAAATCTTTTTCTGTTCTTCAGCTATTGAAAGAATGCTAATACACCCACCCACACACGTGCAAACACATAACCATGCGTACTCGGTCTTAATTAAATCCAACAATCGCATTATAATAACCTATATTTATGCTGACATGTCTGATCATGATTTAAGGACATTTACAAACAGGACAGGCATCATCCTCGCCTGCCAATTAGTCCTGAACTGTTCGAGCTCAAATGCCTGTTGTTATCACATTTTTAAGGTTTTGTTCTTTGGTTGTTGACAAAACACAGAACGAGACACTCATTCACACAGACTTCAAAGCAGCAGAGGTTAGCAGACAGCAAACACTGCCACCATCACATAAGTAAAGCAGCCTGGGTGTATTTTTTTTTAATTAAAGTTACTACTGGTACCATCATTAGACATTAAGAAGCTGTCAGCGGACACAGCCTTGAAAAACGGCATGTGGCACATCAGAATAAACACTTTTTGCAGATGGGATAAATTAATAAGCTATGAAGAGGTAGCTTAACCTAAAAGTATTTCTGGTACCAATTAACAAGGGCAGTAATATTTAATTGCCTAGTAAACTAATCATGCACATCCCTACTGTAGGTAAAGCAAACTACACTATTAAAAACACAATCCAAAACTTCTTGCTGTCACTACCACACAAACAAAAACACTTGACACTCTTCAAACCTTGATTCGAGGGTACAGGAGGTAGGACTTTGACCTTAGGTTTTCTTCCTCTTTTGCCAGGAACCTTGACAGGCATCTGAGCCGATCCCGGGGAAACGGCGGCACCTGACGTTTTAACTCCCGACACATTTTTCAGCACCGTCTCACTCTCTGTCCTGCCCTCCTTTCCCTTGGTCCTGCGCTCCTTACGCTCCTTTCTCTCCTTTCTCTCCTTTCCCTCCTTGGGTTCCTTGCTCTTTCTCAGGGAGACCACTATTGGCTCCCTCTCCTCCCTTCGTTTCTTTGGTTTGCTGCTCTCCTTTTCCTCACACTCCACTCCTGCTTTCTCCCATTCCCTCTTGTCCTTTTTCTTTCGTTTCTTCTTCACCCTGCCTCCGCCACCTCCATCATCCTCCTCGCTCATAGAGGAGGGAGGCCGTGGCGCTCCTCCGGAGTGCTTAGCAGCGTGGATCCCGGATGTGGTGCAGTGATTGGATGTCACCGTGCTGCCCACAGGGGTGAGGAGGCGGAGCTGGTCCTTGGTGCCCACAACCAGGTGTCCCCGTGGGATTGTGGGAGCTGTAGTTTGTGCGTTGCTGTTTTGGTCCGAGGAAGAGGCTGCTGCAGCGGAGGCCTGAGGTGGTGTGTGCTTCAAGAGGCCAGTGAACATCTGAAAAAGAAGAGTGTGTCATAAATACAGTTGATCATTATACTGTTCCTTATTAACTAATAAATTCTACTCATCTCTACTTTACTGCTTGGTTTAAATTCTTCTCATGAATACCTCCTGAGCAGACGTTTCAAAGCAAAAGTCCTCCAAAACAGCAGAGTGTTGAGTATGTAAAAATAATTATCAACCTCATGAAGACATGTGACATTAAAAAGAATGTCTGTAGCATCAGACGTGCAGAGAACTAACACCCAACTCGCCAGTTCCCTTCAGCCCTGTGAAACTTTGCATTTTTCAGTTCGCTGTTTTGCTCTTAACAGCATACAGCTCAACTCTTTTGGTTCACTTTCAACACATAGCAAAAATAAATAAATAAATAAATAAACGAAATAAAAATAAAACACTGCTGTTTATTTTCTCTATTCAAATAAACATACTGAAGCCAAATAGTATGGGAAATATTCTTCAGAGTCGGTGGAGATGAACTGAGGAGAAAATTAGACAAAGCTTCCAATAATGGTAGTTGATTAATATCGAAGAAAAATCTGCCGTTTGCAACAACCCTAATAAGAAAATTCTCATTCAGTTCCTGGTTTAATTCTCTCTCGATCCAAAATGCCTCCGGAACACAGAGTACTTGCTTCAAAATCATGGCCTCTCTGCACGATCAGCATACATTTCAGAAGGCCCACTGAATTTTGCACGCCCAATGTCTCACACACAATCGTCTAGTGAAGGCCCTTCAGCAGGTGTCTACGTTGACAGGAAACCTGAGGAAGCCAACCTTCATATATGATGCCTTCCACCTATCAAACTCTGGTCGACTTCACGGCCCTCTCTTCCTCCTACCCAGGACCAACTACCACACTGATGTTCTAGTCAAAACACTCTTGGACTTTAACATTCAGGTCATTTATTGACTCTTAAATTAGTTATTACTGTGCAACATCTGACCTTTGGCTTTGATTCACTACCAGGTGTGTCACAGCAAACTAAAACTAAACTTAACATCTTATTAATTGTTTATTTGTTTTTAGTTAAAATGGACAGACAATCCCCTACTTTCCTGTCCTCTCTTTACTGTATCTATCAAATAAAGCTGAAAAAGGCCACACACACACACACACACACACACACACACACACACACACACACACACACACACACACACACACACACACACACACACACACACACACACACACACACACACACACACACACACACAAACAAAGTGGCTACTTTTAAACATGTTTTTGTTTTTTTTGTTTTTTGTATGTTAAATCGGAAAATGAGTAAAGTTGTAAGTAGTGGATAGCGATACATTCAGAAATATCCCTAATTTCGGAATAGATCAAACCATGCGATGTTGCGAGGACATTGTGACACCACATATTCCTAAATCCTCATTGTGAAACAGTCAAAAATGCAAAGTCCATTCAACAACACTGCTCCCAACTGCTCAATCAGCACAGCACTCTTCCACTCTAACCTAACAGATCCAAACGTGAATTATTGCATCATCTTTAAGCAGTGCTGTAAATGTCAAAAGGGTCATTTCCATCACGGCTATATCTCTAACATTAATGGAGAATAGATGAAGTTAGCTTCATTGTCCACCTCTGATTATGACATCAGGTTGTCATCTCATTGAAATTAGGTAGGAAGCGAAGCTCAAGTATGCTAATAAGTCTCTTGTGACTGCATAAATATTGGCAACCATAAATATTCATGACTAGTAGGTGGACCTCAAGGTCAGCATAACATGTGGGCAAATTGTACCTATCTGCTAAAATCAAAAATGCAGATAAGATGTTCCAAAATCCGTTGGTTACTTTATATCAAATACAAAGAGATTGCAATTTCATGGGGTTAAACACAGCTTGTACTAAAGTCTGCAGTGCTTGATTGAGGCATTTCTAAGGTGTTGCATCCAATGATGAACTCCAGTCTACAGGAATATGATGGCATATTGCTCATATTTAGCACAAATCCAATTTCTCTATTGTATTATCACAGCCAGTTCAAGAGCTTTAACAAGATGTTGCCCACTCTGTGACTCTGCAGCGTCATAACTAAACCTAACAGTTGCTGTGAACTATTAGATATTCAAGATGGTATTCAGCTAAGAAACAAATGAGAACTTCATAACTTAAAGCAGTCATATAAAAAAGAAAGATGCTAGATATTAGAGATTTGTAATTGAGATAACAAACAGGATAAACGTAGGACATTTTTGTACTTTAAAATAAGAAAAAATAATTTATTACACCATCCACCAATGTAAGGTTTATGGCACCACTGTGTTTTGGCAAGTACTAAAATAATTTCAATAATTAATTTTATGTTATAGTTCCTACCTTCTGCTCCGGCATGATGCTGAATACTGAGTAGAAAAATATACTTTGCAGAACATTAACATGGCACAGAAAATCAGAACATCTGACCAACGTGATATAACGTTCCATCGTAGCATCAATTCCTACTTTGGGACATTTATACAAAAAATTGTTGCCATACTTTATACACCAGCACAAACTATGTGTTTTGTGAAGCTATGGTGCCCTTTACTCACCAATTATCTCTGAGTCCAAATGCAGGTTTGTGCTTAATTAAAGAAAAACCCTGAAGGGATTGCTAACATATCATGCACAAACTTTACCTGCCAAGCTATCCAGGTATATTATAGAGTATATTTGGCAACCAGGGAGCTGTTCACCAAACATCAGTGCTATTAAAATAACACCACTCACTGCCTTATAAGGACTTTTTTTTAACTACAAAGAAATGCTGCCAGTATCAGAGGCAATGATTGGGTAGATGGCTAAGATGGAACAATAGAATAGAAAAGCCCTTTATAATCATTGTACATGTATAACAAAATACATGTGGGTAGACACAGCGGCTCTGCATAGCTGAGGTTGTGTAAATAATGATGTAAATTCTTTAAATGTGACACTTCATGTGCACTCCTTTAATCCAGAAGAATATTGAAAAATAGCTGGTCAGTATTTTTGTTCAGGAGGAGGCAAAAGCTGGGTTAGGGATTAAAATCTGGACAGGTAGTAGCAAATTAAACTTCCAAAAACACACAGGGAAACGCTCCACCATTGTCATCATCTGTGCAATTAATTTGTAGACTTCCAGCATTGCTGTAGTCACAGCTAAACAACCGGAGACGACAAAGAAGAGATAGTTGTAGCCAATGAGAATGAATAAAACGCAAAAGAAGAGGAACGTGAATAAGCAAGGGCAGAAGCAATAGCTGAGATCATCTGCAACTTTAGCTGAAATGTACTCATAGTAGAGTCGTTGCAGTGAGTTACACTGAAACATTAAGAAGAAAAGCATGGAAAAACTAAATGTATTTATTTACTTATTTATTTCACTGAATTGTTTATTAATCTACACCATAAAAACTGAACATTATTTTTTGCACGTTAATGTAACAATTTTGCATCCACATCATCATAATGAGTGGAAGGTGTACTTATTTATAAATTGCTGAAAAAGACTGCTAACACTTAGGTTTATGATGCAAGGATGTTTGGTTCCAGCTGATACAAACAGCTATTGTCACAAGTCTATTTATGTCTGTACCTGCACTCCCAGAAGTTACATTTTCATAGAGCAGTAGCTGTTGTCTATTAGCTTTCTGCAGTGTGAGTTATTCACGAAACGCATACAATATGTTAGCTCACATTACAAGATCTAATTAATCACATTTTACAGATTAATCACCATGACTCCATGTTCAGTGAGTTAACAATGCATGTAAACACAAGGCATTTGGTTAGTTTGTTCACTAACAATACCAAGAAGTTCCTTTAGATAACATGGGTGTCCTCGTTCTTCACAGAAAGAAGCACATATACAGCAATATACTGAATATACTGCACTTGACTTAGATGTCAGTCTTGCTTACTAAAAGCATTTAAGCACCTCAAACGTTATAGAGATAATCATGACAAGATAGACGCTTTTTAAATGTTCCCCTTTTTTAAAACATAACACCAAATGCCAATTTAGACATTTCCTTTGCTTTTTCTGCGGTACAGAAAATGATATCAAAGTATGACTCTATTACTAGTGTGCATAGCAAACTATGGATTTAGTGCACCATTACGCCCCTATTCACTTTAGATATCAAACAGTTTTTATTACAGAAACATAATCCCCAAGACAGATGCCCTGCTGCGTCTTCACTGCTTTTCATAAGTGCTAGTTTTAATCAATTAACCGGGACTCCCTGGGGAGGAACAACTAAATTTAACAAGTCAGAGCCTTTGGTTTAGAAGTTCAAAATTTGATTCATAAGAGGATTAGACCTGAAAATGCACCCAAAGCATTTGTAGTCAGGATTTACATATGGCTGAAGATGAAACAGTCCCATTACGCTTGCTGGATAGGACAATACAGCCTAATCTATTCTGTAAACAAAGTGTGCTGTGACAGAAAGCAAACCATTCAAGGGAGCAAAATAACAAAAAACACATTTTTCTAATGAATAACAACATCACATTTGTTACACTGGCATGTATACTGGTAACAGACTAGTGGTTTTTTTTGGTCCAAATAAATGAAGACATTATTATTCAAGCATGGAAGAACATCATCTACTTGAAAAAACACAAAATAAACAAGGTTATACTTAAACTAGCAATAATTCAAAAGTTGTTTCTAAGTTGCGTAAATGTATAATAAATATTTTTGCCATAAATATTAAACATAAAGATTGTATTAAGATTCAAAAGGTAAAAGTAAGAAAAAACAAAACAATTATTTTAAACACCGAACCATAGAAAGATTGGAGAAATCAAATGACATCAATTCCACTCAGCAGGGGTGAAGTGAATAGAGAATGCAGTCCTGGACTTTTCTAAGTAATGAGTGTAAAATTAATTACAGAAAATGATCAGTAATACTACACATTTACAATCAGAGTTACAGACAATGTTTTTAGTCACTATAAATATTTAACTACAGTGGGTATAATCTGTTGAGTTAACCCCTGGCAATGGTAAACCTGCAGTGGCACTCTAGCATTGAAACACCAGGGTCAACAAAAATATTGTTACTTTAAATTTATTGGCACACTTGACAGCGTCATTTTCTCTTCTCTTGGTTTTTTGATGCCCTGCCAGCCACAGTGTTTTTGTTTCTATCCACATTTCAATAATTAAACAGATATAATGTTGAACACAAGTGCTCTATATTACTTACCCAAGTGTTACACTTTAGGTCTGACAGCAACTGCTACCCGCTATTAAGGATTACACCAGGCTCTGCAGCTAAGATAACCTTTTAAGTATGTGTACATAGAGGCTATTTCTCAGTGTTAGGGAAAAGTAAAGACCAGCTATCAGAAGAACTATAACTTACCTACAGAAGGAGATCAGTACAAACAAGCCAATGAGAATAGTACTGACTAAATGATGATGCTGAACAATCATCAAAGCACTAGTTTAAAATCCAAACACAAAAAGTAAGACAAAAAAGTCCTCACTATCTCTGAAAAAGAAGCAGCTTAAGAGGAAATCTTTGGTGTGGTGATAACAAATCAAATGTTTGCTACAAGCTTTTCATCCACTACAGAACAACATGTTCTGTATTAATTATTTAGTGCAATTAAAATCAATAATTATTCATGTGTTGTGACTTGAATATAAACTTCCCATATAATAAAAGCCAAAATTCAATCTCACCTTGCTTGTGTGCTATATCCACCAGCTGTGTTCAAGTGTTCACTACACATAAAGTCCTATGGACAGCAGGCCCTGCCATATGTGGCACTGCTGTTTGTGTGCTCTGTCCATATGTAAGTAATTGGAAAGACTGTACATTGCCCATATGTTTCTGCACCAATGTCACTAACACAAGCTGTACCACATTTTTGCACTTGGCAAAGGAAGCGATTGTGTTCTGAAAATGAGACAGCGCAGACTCATTATTGTGATTATGTTAAATTTTGAATCAGAAAGGTGCCGTTCTGAATGCAGCTGATGAAAATGTAGCCTGACATACTTCAGGGGGCTAATAGCAACAAGACAGACTTTTCAAAGCATTGATTCCCCCAACACACCTACGTACACATTTGATGGAGGCTTGTCAGAGGAAAGATGGTGTGGTTCCTATGACAGCAAAGCAGAGGGAGTGGTAAAGGGTTTAAAACTGGCTGTAGCCCTTTCTGACGCTCTTGACTGTATTTAGAAAGTGGAGAAAATGGGCACATGGTCTGCAGAGAAATAACCTCGCCCGGTCATGTGAATGTGGAATGACCGAGTGACATTCGCATATGTTTGCGTCTGCATCCAAATCCTCGTTGAACGGACATTTCTGCCTGAAAAAAAAATGCATGGCACTCAGACGTGCGTTTAGCCAGTGTATGCAATACATAGAGCAGGTGCGTTTGTTTTCATAACTGCAGTTTTTATGCGGTGAGAATTGAGTTTGACTAGCCTTGTTTCGTGATGTCAATGCAGATGTGCTTACTGCTTCTCACACAGGTATGAGGAATCATCCCAATGAATCACACACACACACACACACACGCACACGCACACACACACACACGCTGAGCGGCCTAGTCGCCAGTGGGTTTGAGGAGGGGGTATCAGGGCCGTTGCCATGGAAACTGGCTCTCTTTGCCAAAGCTGCTGGGAGAGGGGAGGTGAACGTAAACACGTGGTCACCATGGTAACTCTTTCATTGCTGTCTGTATGTCTGTACAGACCGACAGCCTCTCTGATTCTGACGTCAGCTCATACATCAGAAGCTTTTTCTCTTTCTTTTGGTCATTCAGTCTTTAGCCATTTTCATTTCATTCTTACTTTGTCAGCCGGTATATCTGCATGTGTAACTGCTTAGAGAGCAGGGAATTCCAAGAAAGCTATTGTTTTTCGAAGATTTAATAGGATAGATTTGTGTCACATATTTTTTATTTTTATTATCAAGGTTGCACAATTTTATATGCTGAGCTGAGTTTCTACTCATCTTTTCACAGAAATCAGAGCAAGTCTTGAGTCGTTTATATAAAGTGAGGCAACAGTTTAGGTAGCAAAGCTGAAAGTAACAATTATTTATTTGATAGTTTTCTTGATTCATCAATTGTTCATGTTTTAAGAAAAAGTATTTGTCATGTGTGCATGTCTCACTAGCACTGCAAAAAGTAGTTAATTAAAAGTAGAACTAATAAAGCTGTAAAGCAAATTGTTGTTAGCTGGAAATTAAGTTAATTCAATTGGTGATTCAGCAAAGCAACTGTTTAAATAACTATTTCATTGATATGAAATGTTTTATTTTCAAATCCTTTCATGTTGTCAGGAAAAATTTTATGCATCAGTAGGTAAACACTTCTTTTTATTACCTATTTTTATTAAAAAATTACCGGCTAGGTTGGCTAATCAGTTCCTTATTTAGTCTCTAGTGATGAATGGAAGACATCAGCTGGTTAAAGTTTTCTGCAGCTCTGACAGGTAAGCCCACCAGAGAAGAAACAGCAAAGACAAACTGGGTAAGATGAAATTAAATTTCAGTTTGTGTTCAACTGTCAACACAAAGGTAAAATGCCAAACTCTGGTGCATTACACCATCCGTTTGTGAGAGTTTTGCCTACAGGCTGTGGTTCTCGTCTTAAAGGACAGACCACGCCTAACAAAAAACCACACAGTAAAGTCAACTTTTCCACCGCTGCAGAGAGAAGAAAACTGTAGGTGTGATCAGCAAAGGTCAAGAGGCAAAGAAACAAGAGTAGGCTTCTACAGAGTCCCTACATGACATGAGTGGCAAAGTAATATATCTAAGTCCCGGGGTGAGATACCCTGGAGTGAAAAATATGAAGTAACCCTCGGCTAAGGTCAACTGATAGCCATTTTTGCTTAAAAGTGCAAACGGGTGTTAACATCAAAAGCTTCAACAAGCAAGAGAGGAAACTGGACAATTTTAACTTTTTCCACAAGGTAAATTGTCAGCATGAGTATTTTCCAATGCAGGCATGTAATAATATCAGTATCACAAGCCAACTATCAGCCTGCATATTGATAAATATTAGTGTATTTTTTTTCTAAATGAAAAAAAAAAAAAAGATAAATATTAGTGTAGCTTTTATTGTTAAAATAGATAACAATAAAAACAGAAATTCCTGTAATATGAACAAAAGAATATGACTTATAAACTGATGGTTTCTGTGCTGCTGCAATGATCTGTGTGACACTGTCACCGGTCATGTCTTTGGGAGCTGTCGATGCAAAAAGACTACCTACCACTCATGTGCCAGTAAACTGGATGACAGTTTTGTGCACTACAGCATGTCGCTTGTATTGAGTCCCACACGTGTTAAGCAGTTTCACATACATTTCTGTCTTTTCATGATATCCATCGAATAAGATGGACAACTTTTCCTTTTTTTTTTTCTATTAAATTGTATTTTGTAGTGTGTGGAACCGATCGGTGTACACAAACCCACATTTGGAGAATGTATAGCCATGTATGCAAGTCTGCCTTTTAAAGCACAGCCAAAAGATGTCTTCAACTTATTTTAATTGGTGAAAAAACAATTATGTCCTAAAAGTAACGCCCCGCAGTAGAACTACTTCCTCCAGCTGTTCCGCTTTAGCGACCTCAACAGGTCTGCTGTGATGAGGAATAGTTGCACAAACACGATATTACCAGGTCTTTTGGTTAATGGATGGCTTATGCATTTCAGTATATGAAAGTATGCTGGAAAACAAATTACCAGAAAGAAGAAACAACATAATTTCAAATGATAATATTTATAATATTTATTAGGGCTGGGCCATATCATACCGTTCACGGTAATACCGGTATAATGTTGGGCAACGATAAGAAAATGAAATATGGTGATAGAATATGGGTAAAACGCACATCTGCAGTGCCTTTGTTTTCATACGCACATGGCGGAAAAAGCATGGCGGCGACGAAGAATGAGAAGGGCGAAAGTGGATCGTTGAATGAAACAGATGAACCAGAATTGGTTTGTAAAAATGTTGCAACTTCAGTGGTGTGGAACTGGTTTAGCTTTCGTCCGTCAGATACACAACAAAGCACTATTTTTGGTAGAGCATGTTAGCGGACCGTCGTTATTACCGTGTTACCGCACCGCTCGATGGATTGTCGGAGTATTACGGCGATCGTAGGCAGGAGCCTCGGAGTGATATGCACTGTGTTTAATATTTATAGTACTTTTTGGTCATATCGCCCTGCTCTAATATTTATTTTAATTCAATTTATTTAAATTTTTTATTTGAATCCAGGGGGGGAAATCTAAAAAACTCTTTTGACAACTTTAAATAGATTTCAGTCTAGAGATAAGAAGCTCTAAAAACATCAGTCTGGATTCTGCTTGGCTTGATTGGACCTTAACAAGCCTTACAGGGCTGACCGCCACAAGTGAAGAGTTATTACTTATTTGCGTTTCCACAAGAGCAGTGGATTTTTATCCTGCGCCCAGTGGGTTTTATTCCACAGATTGATTGAATCTGGGATGCAAAATGTAAAAAGAAGAAGGAAAAAAAATGGTACCAACTTAAAGGGAGCGCTTTGCGGAGTAGAAACCCAACAACAAACACAGAGTCAAAGGTGCAGGATTGAGCAGCCACTAAGCTAGACAAAATGCTTAAACTAAGATAATATTTTATCCTAGTTTGAAAAAAACCTGGAAGTTTAGTGTGGGGCTCATCTGGTCTGGTATTTCTTGAGGGTAATAATTAAAAACAGCAGTTATTCATTTTAAGGTTTGACAGGAACATATTGTTGTTTCTTTCCACATCTCAGAATCAGCTTTTTTCAATTTACACGTGGAAGAAATAATAAAGTTTTTCAAATCTGTGCGCAATGTGTGAAATGATGAAGGACGCGGGCAGAACTAGGCCACTCACTGCAGAATGAGCAACACAAAGGAATTACCACTCATCAAGTAGGCCACATTTGCATGTTGCCACAAACTTCACCTGAAACAACGACCATATCACAAAGCAAGCACATCTCTATTAACTAAACTACACCCAATAAACAATGATCAGTAGATCACAAGTTTCCTGTGCAGAGCATACTCATTACTTCACTGAAACTACACGTACACAAGGAAGACAGTTGCATTATTTTTGAAAAGTCATTAAATTTAAAGCTAATGTGTCTGCTTTGAAATTATAATGACCTAAAAATCCTACAAATCAGTGATAGCCATCTTATGTGATCATTCTGCAGCAAATGTCATTTTCAAATAAGTCCTTTTATAAATACAGACCACAGAGTGTTTATATATGCACATTAGTATTTATATAGTATTTCACTCCGCATACACCTCATACAATGTGTGAATGTGCCTAAGAACAGAAAGCATTAAACCTTTATCAGATTAACCATAATAGTGTTGTGCTGCAAACACACAAATTTGCAAATCTGTAAGTGCAGCATAGGAAACAAGGTTCGGTGGAGTGATTTGCAAAGCAGCTAAGAGATGTGCAGCAACTGCAGGTAGGTTAACGCAAATTCATGGCCTGCATGAAAGCTGAGCTCAATTACCCAAGTTTCTCTGAAACAATGTGTATGAATTACATTCAATGACAGGAAAGTCAACCTGCCACTAAGCAAAAACCTTATAATCATATAAAAAAAAAAAAACTGTTTAAAGCTGTTAAAAACTGTTCTTACACTTGGGCAAAACTTTGTTTTAAATCAAATTGTTATAACAGGCAAACTGTTAGTTACACAAGTGAGAGTTCTCAGTTTAATGAAGACTGGGGTAAAAGTTGAATTAAAACACAAGATCCAAGATTCAAGTTAAGATCCAACTTCTTTTGTCTTCTGTGTACTTCATTATTCATTTGTTTAATAAAATCCCTTGTTAGATCAAAACTGAATAAATAGATGCATGGAAACGCAAAGCATCATGTGAGGATTAGACCTGTAACACATTCTCATCAGGTTTGAGGCTCAGAAGAATCAGGAGCTTTGTCACTCACACCTCTAACCTCAGATGATCTGAGGCATGTAATCACTGAAAATACTTCAACGCTCAGCTCGCTCCACCTTCATTCCCTGTGCCTCTTCATATAGAAAAAAAGCTCAGACACAGTTATGGGTAACCTAGAAGCTAAAATTAGCTGCTAAGCTAACCCAGGATCAGTAATGACCTGAGCCGCTGCCATCCATCTTCACAACAACATAGCAACAGTAGCCCTCCCCCCGACGCACACGGGTACACACACGCACACAGCATCATGGCATCGTGTCATGGTTGAATGTGCTTACATGACTGACTACACAGGCGTGCACACAGACATTAACTGTCTTCCTCACTCCCACACTGGCACTCCATGGCTCAATGTGCTTACATGACTACTACATGGACATACATGCCCGTTTTAGACACACACCACCACACACTCATTCGCACACGTGCGTGCACACACACACACACACACACACACACACGCATCTTCACGGTTCAATGTGCTTACAAGGATGACTACATGCATAAAAAATGCACGGTTTTTCTCTTTACACACCGTCTCCCACTGTCCTCACACAAACACACACACAGCCTCCAGTGACGTGCTGCAGTGTAGCAGCCTCTGCCTGTCCAGTAAAACCAACCAAACACAACTGAGGGAGGCTGCAATCACACGGCCTATGAATCAATAATACTGCCCCGCAAATAAGCAAAACACACACACACACACACACACACGCGTGCACATCTATCTCTCTGTCACGAATATAGACCACGGGTACTGCAGTCTCATCAATGCTCCTGCTTCCTTTCAAAGATGGAACAACAGGCAAAACTGGTAAATGTGACAAACACTCAGGCTAGGCTAAGCGCTCTTTCACCACTGCTCATCTTCGTGAAAGATTAGACATATGAACAATGAGGGAAAAGTTTTGGCAGTAAAATTAAAGATGCCTTTAAAAACAACGTGGAGATCAGGGTTCCGTCAACTCCTTGAGTTGACGTCATGATGCAGGTTAAACATAGCAGCTATTCTAAGCATTGAGTGCATCTAAAATGTTCAATAGCAGTTCAAAAATTATTTCAATCGTTCTCCAGCTCAGTCCATGCTAAACCGCTAGCCCCACCCATTCCTATCTTCTTTCCCCACCAGCTGGATGACCAGGTCGCAGTCGCAGCAATGCTGAATACCGTTAACTTGCCTCTCATCCCCAGAGACACTTCAAGTCCACTGTCGCAGATTGCAGCTGGTGACAGTAATGCCGGTGCAAGCTGCTGGGCCGCTCTGACCTGAACCTACAGCAGGTGAAAACCTGTTCATGTGCTTCTGCACAGCTAATCAAGGATACACAGTTGTCCATCTTAGATATGAGACCCAGTAGAGAGGGAGTTGACTATTACTATTAATTGCCATTCATTTTCAAAAAACATATAGTGTTGTTTAAGTCAGTATGGGTGTGTCTTCTTTCATGTACAAACCTCACTGCACTATCACAAAAATCTGTGGGAAAACATGAATTTAGACTATCAGCACAGCACTGATACTATATTTCAAAAAGTGATACAATCAATAACACTGATCGATATATAATGCTAAAGATTCTAACAATGAAGATACTCGAAATACAATTATTTTTACTAAAACGTGGACATGTAATTGGTTTGAAGAACTGGTTACAGGTGTATCCAGCTGCATTAAGATGAATATGGCTTCTGTCCACTGTTAGCATGCCCTTGAACTTAAAACTATACTAAAAGATTTTTGACTAATTTAACTTTGTAGTCTGGTGATGCCAGACTACATGTTGGAAATATGAGTGTGTAACTACACATCCTGTTTTAGGTTCAGTAGCATTTTGGTCTTCCTTACACACCCTAATGGAGTTTTAAGGCACTTGATTATATAAACTCTACCCACGCAGATTTTTTTTCTACACAGAAAACTTTATGCTTTAGCACATAAATGTATTTTATCTTTACAGTTTTTAACTACTTACAACTTCTAAATAGGGAGAAATTCTAAATAACATCCATGTAAATAACTTCTATCAGCTAAAGTAATACAGGTTTGATGCCTTTACTATATCAAACGCGATAATGTTTTAGTCAAACCCCAAAGGTCTGTTCTGATCCAAGAAAACCTGTCATGTGTAGCATTTCTGTGAGAGTAGAAAAATGTGCTTTCAGCGAATGAAGAAACTTAGAATAAAGAAAGGAGACTCCACCAAAATGCTAAAGGAAGGGAACTCCAGCTTAGAGGACAGCCACATTCTTGTTACTCCCTATAAAACTAAATAAATAAATAAAGATGGAAGGAGGCGCAGGAGGATGGAGGGCTGCAGACGGATCTTTCAGCTGCTTGGGAAAGTACAAAAATGATCAAAGTGACTGAATCTAGGCCTCACAGACAGAAAAGAATTCCGTCCTTTCTTTGCTTTACCTTGAAGTGCAGATATCACGGTTTCATACACTTGCTGATTCATGGATTGTGATGGTGAAAGAAAGAAAAATAAAAAATAAAAATCAAGCTTCAGCATACAGAATAGTTCTCTTTAAATACACTTGTCAGATACAGAGGAACTAAACCTGGAATGGTGCCATCACAGCTACAAATCATCATCTTTTATGCACAGCTAGAGCTGTTATAAATTTGTTTAATTATTAAATAAACTATCAAACTGCACAACTACTAAAAACTAAGATTTTGAGAAAGGTATTTTCTGTCCATTTATAGCAATGCATAGATTGATTCATACTGAAAGTAACCAGTTAAAGGAAGTTAAACGTCATGCTGTTTTGTACTGCTTTTTAATTACTTCAGCTGGAGGCAGATTTTCTTCATTAAAATAACTGTGGTAGTGTAAAACTACAATAACTGTTTCATTGTCCAAAATCCTATGGCGCTAACTGTACTTAATTTGTCATTTTCTGGGTATTTGCAACAGTTAGGGCTTTAATTGACATGGCAGATAGTTCTATGGTGATGGTGTAATGCTGGATAGTTTGGGAAATTTTCCCTGTTTAAAATAATGCTGGACGTTGTTTATCCAGAATAATATGCTTGATTTGAATTCATCTTTTTGTAGCTATTTTCATTTTTAGTTATCACATTTTAGGAAAATTCCTTTTTTTTTACCTTTTAGAATTTGCAGAGAGCTCAAATGCTAGATTTAAAGCAAACAATCAATGTGTGACTGAGGTGTAGACTTTCAGCTTTAATGCCAGTTGTTTCACAATAATATTACATTAAGTGCTTTAGAATTACAGCCACACATAGTCCTCCATTTTTAATACTTAGATGAAAATATCTCGCAGTCAGCGATTTCCTAAAATCTAAAATGGTTTGGCTTTTTCACTATGCTTTGGGTCATTACCCATTTGCTCTGTGAAGCACTGTTCAATCAGTTTGCCAGCATTTGGCTGAATCTGAGCAGAGTGTATAGTTTTTTAAATTACTATATATGTGCTACAGGGAGGTTTATATCTTTATTAGGTATGTGTGTTTTTGAAGGGATGCCAAATGCTATCATTTTTTCTGTAAAGCAAATTTACCTTGCCTATGGGTATAAATAAAGTTACCTTGAACCTTGTAAACTTCAAAATTCATACTGCTACCTCTATCAGCAGTCACATGAGAATTCTGGTTACAATACAATAGTATTCTCCATACTTTTCCCATCATTCTGATGCAAGTTCATCTTAATCTTTGTTCAGTTATTTCCAGAACTGGACAAAATCTTTTTTTTTTTAAGATTATTTGGTCTTCTTGCTGCTGAGTGTAACCAGTGATTTGCCGCTTGTCGTAAACCCTCTGTGTTTACATTCATGAAAGCGCCTCTTGATTCTAGACCTTGTCAATGAAATGCCTACCTTGTCATGAGTGTTCTTGGCAGATGTTGTGAAAGAAGTTTTACTTAACCAAGGAAAAAAAATTTGTGTGATCATCCAACTTTTGTTATCTTCAGTGGTCTAGGTCTAGGCTGCTGGGGGAGTCCCATGATGCAGTGCTTTTTCTTCAGTCAACTTTTTCACTCACTGTGTTTATACACCTCTCTGCATTTAATTATGAGCTATTATTAATCTCTGGCTCTCTTCAACAGCGTGTCTTTGTCCTGTCTTCATCCACTTACCCCCAACCAGTCGCAGCAGATGGCCACCCCTCCCTGAGACTGGTTCTGCTGGAGGTTTCTTCCTGTTAAAAGGGAGTTTCTTTTCCACTGTCGCCAAAGCTTGCTTGGGTTTTCTCTGTTTTCTTTGTATTATTGTAGGGTCTTTACCTTACCTTACAGTAAAGTGCCTTGGGGCAACTGCTGTTGTGATTTGACAGTATATTAAAAAAAAAAAAAAAAAAAAAACTGAATTGGTCTATGAGGCCGATTTGTTGTTCCTGTGATGGTGAGTGACTTGTTTTTAAGTACGTACAACATTGTTGATTTGGCCAATCCTCAAGTTTTTTGGGTTGTTTTAAATCTGTCTGATCGGTAGTTCAAGTTCCAAGACTAATGATGGCATCCTCCAACTACATCAACATCTCTTTGACCTAATGCTGAGGATTTAAACAAATAGCTACCAAAAGCAAGTCAGTACTTGGAATCAATTAGTTTGTTTTGGAATAATGAAGGAATAGGCTTCACTTGCCCATGAAGCAACTCTCCCATCTTTCCAACTTTTGGCCCCCTGAAAATGGGAGACTATGTATATAAGGGCTGGATTCTAAACAGTTTATGCAATACTTTTGTCAACCCCTTGAATTAAATCTGAAAGTGCGCACTTTAACCAGTCTAGACTGTTTAAAATCTATCTATTACAATCTGCTGGTGTACAATGGAAAAGCTACAATGAAATACACGGGCTTATGGTCCAAAAATCTACTGACCAAACTGTAGTTACACAGGATTTAGTAGCTGGCAAAACAGTCACCTCAAAGGAGACATAAACACACAGAGTATTTTTTTTTGTTAAGAGAATTGTTACCAGCTGGACGAATCCGTTTTTAAAGACTTCAAAACATAAATTCGGGACTCCTACCATCTGTCCTGCTCCTACAAGCGATCTCTACCCTCACTACACAAAAATATTTCCCTGCCATCTCTTTTTGAACAATCAACATTGTCTCACTTTTGTTATCATTTTCCCAACATCTTGCAGCAGCCTTGTACAAACATTACCACACAGACATTAGTTTCCTCCACATCACTGTGCCGTGATGACATTATCACTGTGGCTTCGAGATGTGGCAGGAAGATAACCAGACAAGTTGATGGCCACTTGAAAGATGCCAGACACACCATCACTGCGACAGTGAAAATCTCATCACTTTTCTCATGTAAACAAACTGATGTAAGCCTTAAGTAAGATTGCACACTGCCTAAAACAGAAACTAAATTATTTAAGGATGAAGCTCTTTCCCTTTCATACCAATTCTACTGCTGACATGTTTTGTTATCTTAACCGTGATTTAGTGTGCCAGTGTAGACAAGGAATTATTTGGCTGCATCCAAACATTCCCAAACAATATTACAGACCAAGCACAGATACTGTAACTTCACTTTACCTGATACTGATAAAGGCCCTCAGCCTTTTCATGCCACTACAAATGATTATACACAAGTCAAATAAACAGACTAATTAACACAGCCACTGCACCAATACAACAACGCCTGAATCAGAGAGTAAAAAGAGAAAACTTCTGTATTTCTGGAGTTAGCAGATAAGATGACCTTAAACTAGCTTAACCAAGACAAATCTGAGTTAACAAAGCTGTACTGTGTCCTGTGTGAGAGGACTCAGGTCGAGGACACAGTGTTAGAACACAAAATATGTTTATTTCCACAAGTTTCACTCAACACAAAATAATTTGGCAAGGTATTATACTGGATTACCATACCAGGTAGAACAATTTCCACCAGAATGAATATATCAGAATTATTTGTACAGAAATGCATTTCTGGAAAGATGTTCAAGAAGAGATTACCGTAATTGTCGGGCTATAAGCCGCTACTTTTTGCACAAGCTTTGAACCCTGCGGCTTTTAGTCAGGTGCGGCTTTTCTATGGATTGTCCATGATTTTTGTCATATCGTAAGACGATTTGTTTTGTTTGTTCCGCTGTTGTACGGCACTACGTTGCCTGGCGGAAGGATCGGGGTTCAAGAGTGGTATGTTGGTCACATGTCCATCCGCCAGGCAACATAGTGCCGTACAAGTAGCGCGAAAAACAAACTTCAAAGTAGCATTACGCGTTCAGCGGGAGTCGTGGATGACGAGCGGCGATAAACTTGCGAAAAGCAAGTTGTGCTCAATCCCGGTGGATTCTGACAGCGTGGAAAAGTGTGCAAACATCAACGATCACCAACGGATTTCGAAGGGCTGGACTGCTGCATGATGAAGAGGAGGACACCGCCACGGCCCTTCAGAGGGTGTTCGACTCCGACACTGACAATGACAATGAGGATTATCTTTGGTTTTGAAAGTGACAACGAAGGAAAGAAGCTGAGAGTGGATGACGAAGCCATCATGAGCCTGTTCGTTTCCGACACTGGAGAAGAGGACTTTGGTGGTTTTAGTGCGCAGGAAGATGGTGGTGAATGACTGACTTTTCTTCTTGTTAAAGCCGTGTCACTGCACCTGAGCCTAAAAGGTAGTCTGAATCTATTTTTCTGGTGTGCTGTAGGTTACTGTTATGTACTACATTTGTTACTCATTTATGAGGCACAGCACATGTGCAAATATGTACCCATAACTTGTTTTTCAAAATATTAATAAAAGGGGTGTGTCTCCAAACAGCCATCTCTTTCTTGACAATTCGCTTTGTGCATATTCTCTTACATATGATAAGTCAATATTGAAACACCTGTGGCTTTTGGTCAGGTGCGGCTAATGTATGTACAAAACAGGATTTTCCCCTGATTTTAGCTTGTGCGGCTAATATTCAGGTGCGCTTTGTAGTCCGGGAAATACGGTAAACAGATTTTAGATTAACTGCTCTCTATATTAGGCACACATTCAATATAAGAGATGGAAAACTGATATAGCTGTTAAGAACTCTGCTCTTATTTTTTGTTTTAATAGCTTCTTGGATGAAACCAAAACTTCCTAGTAAAATACACTGGAGATATTGGCTAAAGGATAACCTTAATATGGAAAAAAAAAATCCTGCAAGACTACAACTCAAAACAGATTTGTCAGGAAATGGTTAAGCAACACAAGAAATACAGGTCTTCAGCTATCTTCTGTATTTTTTTCCTCTTTGATTTCTTCTTATTGTTGTTTTTGTTTCTTTTCACGCAGGACTAAACTGGAAAAAACTGTATCTTAAATTGAGGGGTTTTTGTTATTTGTAAGACAGAAATGTTAGAACTGTGGACTTTTTCGTGTTTATGTATTAATGTATAGATATATGCACATATTCTAATTTGTGCAGTATTATATGAATAAACATTAATAAAAAAAGTAAGGTTGTTTTTTTTGTTTGTTTTTTAAGAGTCATTATCATAAAACTGTGTTACTTTCACATCTAAGCCAGTAGTGACTCACCAGCCAGTGATAGAAGACTGCTGCTAGCCGAAGTTTACCATCAATAGCAAGCTTATTTTGGCAGTAGAAAACAAGAAACCCTGGTGCATTCAAAATGAGAGATTGTTTACACAGTCAAAAAAAACAATGAAAAAAGTCACCTTGAAGTTTCAGTTTGTCATAAACTGCTTGAGGAATTTTCCGTACTTCACAAAAATGATTTTCAAAAAAATATTTGTATTTTCCTCAGTAATCATTATGTTTATGTATGCCTGTAAAAATAAACATTTTCAATTAAATGAATTTCTTGCAAAAAAGAGTCATAACTTATATGGAATAATCTCAAACCATAGATGTCAGTGTCACCGAGTCTCTATGCATTACAGCCACACTGAACTTAGGGAAAGTCTCTTCATGCTCACACACTGCCACCCTCAGAGCTGGAAATTTGACAGTACAAGTGCAAAGCTTGTCAGGTCAGCTATATTTGTACAAATGTGCCCTTTGTTGAACAGAAAGTTCAATATATGAGACTTCAGAGGTTGTTCAGAGTTTTTACTCTCATCATTTTCCACCAGTTTCTACCTATTACCAACTTTACCTATTCCTTAAATTCATTACCGAGGAAGATAAAAGCAGCAAATAATGATCATAATGACTGAAGGATCACGTTCTGCTGTTATGACAGTGCTGGCACCCTGTTACTGCGGTATGGTAGCCTCATATGCCCAGCTGAGAGACTGCTGTGTCGCCTCTCACTAACAAAACCTCTGACTCATCACTCTGCTCAGCTTGACTCGTAAATATTACAAAGCGCAAGCCAACATCTAAAAGCACCAAAGTAATACTAAAATACAGGACATTTCTACAACCGCATGAACAAGAGGGTTTGACACAAAATGGCAAAACAAGTTTTTCAGATGACTTAATGTAGAAGATGGAGCGCAGAGTACTGAAGAGTACGGATTCAACCTCAAAACCTGCGCTATCAGAGACTTTTTTATGGATACAATCAATCAGTTTCACATTAAACAAACTCATCATATAACCTCATATTGCAAATGACTCCAGAGTGAGCAATAACACAGTCATTGTGAAGCAGATCTACTGACACATAATTTCCAGGACATTAAAGACAAGCTGTTGCAATGTAGGATTCTTTTCATTTTAACTGTTATATACACTGTACTTTTTGCCATGGTGTGAACCTTTAAGTGTAATCAAATAAAAAAAAGTTGTCCAAAGGGTGAAGAGGAACAGTGACTAAGGTTGCCAAAGAAAAGTTCAAAACACAGCCCTCTGGCCATTGATTTTCCGATTTGAGGGCTCTACCTGCTCAACCAGAGCTAACATAGATTAATAATTACCAGAGCCTATCTATTGCAGAATTGTGAATCAGAAATGCACAAATTAACTGTTTTGTTTTCCTGCAGTGTAAAATTGTTGCTACACGTCAGTGCACTCTTTACACTGGAAATAATGATCTTGCTCACTACAATGATGAACTGTGGCAAGAGAGAAGTGTTGGGGTGAGTTCAGTACTTATATTGTTCAGAGACGACAGCATTTATCCTGTCAGCATTCTGTAAACCGGCAGCCTCCAACAATGCATGTCAACAGTAACAAACTTACCCTGGGAGATGTTAAGCGAGTTAAGTGAATAAATGTCAAAGATTTACATGATGAATCTACTCAAGAGTGTTTCCAAAATTACATTTATAATTATGTTTTATCCAGTATCAAAGCAGCTGTGTATAAAGGCTTTTATGAATGGCCTACTTTTCTTGTGTACATGCATGGTAATAACACAAACCTGCTGCTTGTCCTTCTTGAGTATTTTCATCTTCTATCCCTTCACAGCATCTGTTAACAGAAAAGATCATAAATCAAATTACTTCCAAAAAAAGCACACATTAAAAAAAAAAAAAAGGAAATTTCTGATATCTGTAAGGGGAAAAAAGAAGAGCCACAATATAAAAAGAAAATTAAGATTTTTCAAATCAAAGAAAACAGTGCATATTGGATTTAATCTTACATAATTGTAATCAAAGTAGAAAGCACTGAAATCTCCCAAAGAACTACACATGTATGTGTATTTAACTCTTATATAACTGTATATAAAGGTACAGTAAGTAGTGAGCACACC